>NC_053027.1:2029541-2170730 GCF_003073215.2 Triticum urartu
CGCCGGCAAGCTTTCCACGCCGGCAAGCCTTCACACCGGCAAGGTTTTACCCCGGCAAGAGTTCACATCAGCAAGCTTCTCCGCCGGCAAGCTTTCCACGCCGGCAAGCCTTCACACCGACAAGGTTTTACCCCGGCAAGAATTCACATCGGCAAGCTTCTCCGCCGGCAAGCTTTCCACGCCGACAAGCCTTCACACCGGCAAGGTTTTACCCCGGCAAGAATTCACATCGGCAACCTTCTCCGCCGGCAAGCTTTCCACACCGGCAAGCCTTCACACCGGCAAGGTTTTACCCCGGCAAGGTTTTCATTCACCCGGCAAAGGCCAAATACTTTTTCACTCAGGGCCGGCTCGCGAAGCGTTGCCTCTAACTTTTGCATACGAACCCGGATTCGTCACCATGCCAAAATCTGGTGTCAACACATGCCCCCCTGTTTTTCAGCAAAGCTGTGTGCCGAAAAATAACTTGTACTGTGCTTGTTCTAAGGACGATGTCAACACCCCATCGGCCATTTATTTTCCTCAAGACGATAATCAGGTATCGGCTATGTTTGTGCTAAGGGCGATAATCATATATCGGCCATTGCCTACTTAGGCTTCTTGCCACACACTTGGGTGGTATTTCTTCAAGTACTTGCCATTGAGAGCTCGAGGTAACAATGCCCCTTGCACAGATTCCACCAAATAAGAGTTTCCGGGAACTATTCTTATAATTCTAAAAGGACCTTCCCAACTTGGAGACCACTTCCCGAATTTTCTGTCTCTTGAACCAATCGGGAGAATCTTTCCAGACGAGATCGCCAACTTGAAATTTTTTCAACTTAACCTTCTTATTGTAAGCCCTTGCTACCCTTAACTTGTCCCTCTCTATGGCTTTCAAAGCAGCCAAACGTTTATCGGCAGCCTCATCAATATTGTCCATCATCAAGTTATAAAAGTCTACTGCTGATAAATCATTTTGTTCGGCTATTCTCAAAGCATTCAAATTCACTTCCACTGGTAAAACAGCCTCTTGACCGTATAATAGCTCATATGGAGTCACCTTCGTAGCACCATGCCTTGAGATCCTATGTGCCCACAAAGCTTCAGACAACAACTCATGCCATCTCCTCGGATTATCCTCAATCTTCTTCTTGATGAGCTTGATTAAAATTTTATTGCTAGACTCGGCTTGTCCATTAGCTTGTGCATAATACGGAGAGGAATTGAGCAACTTTATATTATAAGATTCGGCAAACTCTCTGACTTGGTGTGACATAAAAGATGAACCTTGATCTTTAGTTAACGTTTGAGGAATACCGAATCTGTGAATAATGTGCTCAGTTATGAATTGAATTACCTCCGTATGTGTCATGCTCTTGAGAGGTACTGCTTCAGACCATTTAGTGAAATAATCAGTTGCCACCAATACGAACCGATGCCCTTTTGAGGAAGATGGATGGATTTGTCCAATGAAGTCTAAACCCCAACCTCTGAAAGGCCACGACTTGATAATAGGATGTAACATAGCAGCAGGAGCCAATTAAATATCACTAAATTTTTGACAAACTTCACACCCCTTATAATATCTGAAGCAATCATTAATCATAGTTGGCCAATAAAACCCAGCACGTCACAATAACCATTTCATCTTGGGAGCCGACTGATGAGTGCCACAAATGCCTTCATGTACCTCTCCCATAGCAACTCTTGCCTGGTCCTCATCCAAGCACTTTAGAAGAACATCATCGACTGTTCGGCGATAAAGACCGTCATCTCTCACTGTATACTTGAAAGCCATACGCCGAACAGACCTGTCCACCCTTTCACTCGGATTGCACAAGTAATCAACAATGGGCTTCCTCCAGTCGGTATTGTCACCTGCACTAGATTTTTTATTAAGGGCCGAATCAGTGGGTTCTGGTTCGGCCTCTCCTATATTGGCAAGACAAGACATCGGTCTTTGAGAAATATGAAACATGCCATGATCAACATGATAGCCGGATGCTTGCTGTGCTAACTCATTTGCTCTCCAATTGTCATGCCTAGATATATGAGTAATTCTAAAACAATCCAATGTAGAAATTATATCTAGACATTTATCAAGATAAACATTAAGTGATTCGTCCAAACACTGAAGACTTTGGATACTTGCTGCACTACTAGTAACGAATCACCGTAAGCCTCAATATGTGTAACATCTATAGCAAGTAACATCTCTAGGCCGAATAACAATGCTTCATATTCGGCTTGATTGTTTGTGCAAAAATATTCTAGGCGGCACGAGGCTTCAAAAACAGAACCATGAGGAGATATGTAAACAATACCAACACCGTGGCCATTTTTATGAATTCAACTATCAAAACATAATCTCCATAGTAGTTGTCTCCCTCTTCAATAAGGACGATGTTAGAATTCCACACCGGCCACGATTAAATAATTTCTTAGGGTGATAGTTAAGTATCGGCCATTAACATAAGGTCCATGTAAACCTCATCCACCAAAGCACGTATAGCCGAAAATAAACTATTGAAATAACAAATCAAGCATTTCGGCCCTCTGGGTCAACAACAAACTTGTAGCTAATCATATGTATGATGATTTGGTAATACCCTTTCATGACATAAAAAGTTATATTGCATCCATGGATCAAAATAAGCCCATGGAGGGTAACCAATCATACCTGGGAACGAATTCCTTGACAAAGACATCAATGGCTTGTTTGATGAATATGTATGATGCGCTAACCGAATATTTTCATGGGATGATGTACACCTTCGGCTTAATTGTTTTCCGCTTCCATCCTTCCCTTTCTTAACTTTTGTAACACTTGCTGCAATAGAAGGACCGGCATCATTTTTATTTTGATTGTTCCTCTTGGGAACCCATGCCATGTTCTTGATTCTCAGCTCTTGTGCACTAAGCTTTTGTAGCTCTTTCTTTTGCCAATATGATAAGCCGAGTGAGCACGTCGACTTTGATTTTGTTTCAACCAATGGCAACTCTTTTTGGGCCTTATGCACCCTCAACTTCTTTTCTTTAAATTTGGCACTCTGATTTGTATCAATTGATTGCTTCACTTCTTTGCCTTTTGTAGCCAATGTCAACACTTTAATTGGCTCTTTATTATTTGAGATCAAATCTGAAGTAGCACACTTACGACCATCTCTTTTCACGCAGTAGACTTGCTTGACCACTTCTTTTTTCATCCATGGTGTCCGGACCGATTCCTTATAATTGAAACGGTCTTTAACATGTGACTGTTCAAATGTTGATCTTCTTGGAGTTGCATAATATTGGTGAGATGGTCTAAAATAAGATGGAGAATGTGCCCTTGTATCATACCTGTCCCATGATGAATATGGATCTACATGAGCATAGGGAGGCATCCACGGCATTGGCATTGGCGGCCCAAAATAAGGATATGAATATGTTGCATTAAAATTCTCACTTTGCCAATACCGATCCTCATATTTCCGCCTTGGTGGTGATCTTGGTTTCTTTGCATGATTGGGCCGATAAGCATTCTTCTCTTCACTCTTCTTTTGATATTTCTCCAATAGTTCTGCGAAGGTGATTTTTGATCTTTTACACTTGTGCTTATTTCGGCCTTTATTTTCTTTTGGTTTGCTTTCATCGGTCATTGGATTTGCTTGCTGCCCCCCCCCCTAGTCCTTGGCGTCTCCATTGTAGCTTCGATGGAATTCTCGCCCTCAAGATTATGTTCATTATGCTCTTCGACATCTTCTTTACTTGAAAGCTTGATCCCATCACTTGCAGTTTTTACCTTCTCTTCAAATGGATCGGCATGAAGCAGCCGATGCAAAAACTTTCTACCATTGGGACCAATCGGAATAGACTGGTCATCTCTTGGTGTCTCAACAAATTTGAATCGTCCTTTATCAATGGCCAATTTAACTATTTGACGAAACATGTTACACTCCTCAAAATTATGCTTGGACGAATCATGCAACTTACAATACATTCGTCCCCGGACAGATGGCTCAACATGGTGATCAAGAATTCTAATATAATTATTTCTCAACAACAAATCAAAGATTTGATCACACATGTTTGAATTAAAGGTAAACTTTTTATTTTCTAGCCGATCTTGCTGTGAGAACGGCTTTGGAATTAAGCAAACGAATGGTTCAGATTTTGCACCACACCATTCGGCTATGCATTGTGTTTTGCACTCTATTTCCGATGTCTTTGGGTAAGATATTATACTAGCATCGGTTTTCTCAACAGAATTTAACCTTGGCTTTAAATTTCTAAAACGAAAATAGTTCGAACATACATGTCTCAATTGAGACCAAATGTTAGCCAAGCATGAAACAAACAAAGTTGTCAATATGAATACAAAGTTCAGTTGGCATGACGGGAACAACTTTGGTTTTGATAAGTTGTCACTATTAGCCTCTATGAATGATACCATGTGTTGACTATCATGATTAGTGACAAGATCATTCCTAACAAATAGATTACTCATTTCAATTGGTCTTTCAAAATTAATTAGAATCTTACTAACAGGTGCATCAACAATATGACTTTGACCGAATCGAAAATTGAGTAAACTATCTGCTAGGTGTACCTTTGTGAAGACGTTGGAAGGAGAAGATGGTTGCACCACTGGAACAATACATTGCTCCACTTCTGAATAATTCTCCAACGCCTCTTCCTCTTTTTCTGGATCTCGTGCCTCATCACTCAGATTGCTTGAGTATATTTCACTCGAATTGCCCGAGTATATTTCAGTCGGATTGCCCGAGTGGATGTCACTCAGACGCTCTTCGTCAGTTGAACTTTGCTCGGACGCATTTTCTTGGTCTTGATGCTAATAGAGCACATCCAATTTGTTGCGTTTGTCGTTCCTTTGCTCAGCGAAGCTTGCATCTTCTATTTTGGTACACGCGAAAATAGTTGGCTTGATGTACTTGGCTTTAGTTGGCTATGCGCTCGTCTGGAACGATGCAACGCACTTGGCCTTAAACATCTCGGTGCTCAATCCGGTTTCAACCGAATCTACCATATTAGCCGAATGAATCCCTTTTTGCTGGTTTGCTTGCAAAGCTTCTTTTTTATCTTGCCTCAAAAGTGCAGAAGGGCCAACATGGTTGCTACATGGAGGAAGGCACTTGACGTATTCTTGCAAATATCCCTCTCCACGCTTCTTGTTGAGTGCTTCGTAGGCCTGTCGATATTCTGCAGGTAATTCCTCAAGGATAGGTGTAGTAAATTCGTTGACTCTATTCCCTGTGAGCTTTGGCTTGATCTTGTCCACTTGGGCCAGATATTTTTCTTTAAACTCAACCCTGCTTGGATCGGCTTGCCCCCAATACTTTTAGGATCTTTCGGCAATGAATTGATGTTGCCGAAATTTTGCGCTTGTATAGGGGGTGTATAACATGCTGCAATGATAGGTGAAGGTGTGTGCATCGTTGTTGAATATTTTCTCTCGACAATTTGATCAATCGGCAACACTTCGTCTTCTTTCAAAACCCTAGCTCTTATTGCCTCATAATCAGGAACCAATCCCTTGTCGTGTTGCCCAAGGCAAATAGCACTAATCTTCTTATTTTGGGCTAAATTTTTTAATGCAGCCAGAGCCACCTCATCTCCTGCAATATTAGGCACATATGTTCCTATCGAATATCTATTCACTCGGCCATGACCGTGAAGGTGAGCCGAGTCATCAAATTTCTAGTTTCATACGCCACTGAACAATTAATCTGACGAGGTGTAGTATATGAACTTTGAGGATAACCGGCCAAATAGCTAACAGAAGCATGGCCCATTCCCCCATTCATCGGCATGTTTGGGGATGAACCCGCATATTGCGAGTCGGCTGCCGATGGATAAAACTTTGAGATGCCCTCCTGTACAGGAGGTGTCCTATATTGATCACTCGAACAAATCGTGTTGTTCACCGGCATATTGAAAGATGTTGCCGATGCACGAAAGTTCAGATTCATAAGTTGCATGTCACGATTCTGTAAATTCCAAGTTTCTCCAATGGAATAACTAGTCGGCCATTGCTCATTAGGGCTGGCCGACATCACATGTCCGTTCAAAGATCTAGCAACATCAACATAATGGCTATTTGCATCTACGGAAGGAGATTGATGATACATGTTACCGTTGTAGATTGCAGCCGCTTGACGACGCTCTCCTCGTAGCAAGAACAGGATGGAGACTGTTCAAAGCTTGATCCCCAGCGGAGTCGCCAAAAAGTGTGTTGACACATGAACACATCACGTGTACCCTCGACGCCGGGGGTGATGCACCGCAGCTCACATCGAAGGAGACCCGACCGACAGCGCGATACGCAAGACAGTCAGCGGGCGCTTTTGAAGACCCGAAACCCCACACTCCCGGGAGGGACCCCGTCAGGGAGTGCGGCGGCTATGGGCTGCCCTAGGTCGATTCGCTCGCCCCTAGAGCCTCGTGGATCGCTGCCCTCCAACGCGAAGAACGAACGAAGAACGAGAAAGAAAGATACAAGGGTAGGGGATAAAGATAGATGAACACAAAAGTGTAATAGATTGATTGGTTCGATTGGTGTTGTTTCAATCGGCCATCACCCCCAACATATATAAGAGGCAGCTGGACTTCCCGTACAAGAAAAGGATTCATCTAGGCTTTCCTTACAAGAAAATTACATTAATTTACGTCCAAAAACCCTAGTCAAATTTGGATTGGTTTTATCCGAACTTTTCAAAACTGTTCGGTTTAAACTGGCTGTACCTTGCGGATCCTTTTTGCGGTAGTAAACGACCTCGGATGGAAACGAGCCCAAAAGCAATCTTGACCGTTTCGACGAGACGAACATCTTTCATGTTGAACGTGTTTTCATTAGAGGTCATCTCGAGGGTCAAATCGCTCGCGCAAAACAGATAATTACTCACGCAGCTCATCAGACACACCCATATATGTGTCTGGTTCCAGGCGTCACACTTTGCTCGCTAGAGGGTCTCGCCGTGCGGGCTCTAACTTTTTCATACGACCTCGGGTTGAGACGATGTTTATATCAAAATCGATCGTTTTGACGAGACGCACAACTCTCGTATAGGACACTTTTCCATCCAAGATCATCTGAATCAGCTTCTGAGCCCATCTTCAACTTCTCGTCGGCTTGACTATCACAGCCTCCACCCCAGCAGGCCTTCCACCCGGGTAAGCTTTCCACACCAACAGGGTTTACCCCGGCAAGGTTTTTACCCTGGCAAAGGTCCTTCCCTAGCAATGTTTCTCCCCCGGCAAGATTTCACATCAACAAGGTTTTACCTCGGCAAGCTTTCTACCCCGGCAAGAGTTCACATCGGCAAGCTTCTCCGCCGGCAAGCTTTCCACGCCAGCAAGCCTTCACACCGGCAAGGTTTTACCCCGGCAAGAGTTCACATCAGCAAGCTTCTCCGCCGGCAAGCTTTCCACGCCGGCAAGCCTTCACACCGGCAAGGTTTTACCCCGGCAAGAATTCACATCGGCAAGCTTCTCCGCCGGCAAGCTTTCCACGCCGGCAAGCCTTCACACCGGCAAGGTTTTACCCCGGCAAGAATTCACATCGGCAAGCTTCTCCGCCGGCAAGCTTTCCACGCCGGCAAGCCTTCACACCGGCAAGGTTTTACCCCGGCAAGAATTCACATCGGCAAGCTTCTCCGCCGGCAAGCTTTCCATGACGGCAAGCCTTCACACCGGCAAGGTTTTACCCCGGCAAGAATTCACATCGGCAAGCTTCTCCGCCGGCAAGCTTTCCACACCGGCAAGCCTTCACACCGGCAAGGTTTTACCCAGGCAAGGTTTTCATTCACCCGGCAAAGGCCAAATACTTTTTCACTCAGGGCCGGCTCGCGAAGCGTTGCCTCTAACTTTTGCATACGAACCCGGATTCGTCACCATGCCAAAATCTGGTGTCAACACCGGAGGACACTTTTCATGCCTTTTGCAGATGCCTGTTGGCAGTGGCACTTTGGCAGGCTATGGCTGAGCACTGGAGTCTCCCGGATGCATCGGCTATCATCGGCTATCCGGCGGACAGGCAAGGAATGGCTCGTGCAACATATTTGTGACTTGACGGAGTTTGATCGCATGAAGCTCATGATGACCCTATGGCGTTGCTGGTACGTGAGGAACGAGCTGACGCACGCGAAGCCGACGCCTCCCATTGACGCGTCTAGAAGTTTCCTTCTATCGTACGCGGAGTCCCTGATAAGCTTACACTGCAATCCACAAGCTGATCCCGTGAAGGGCAAGCAAGTAATGCACCCTGTACCGCTTCCTAGTCCACTATCACATGCCCTTGTTGATGCCAAGACGTCGGGGAAGTGGACGCCTCCACCAGATGTACGGCTAAAGCTAAACGTGGACGGTTCTTTTTGCGAGAAGACAGGTATGGCGGGCGGTGGGATGATAGTTCGGGATGCAAAAGGGGAGATAATCCTGTCATCATGTCGGGTCCTATACACTTTCGTGGAACCCCTTGAAGCTGAGCTATACGCGTGCATGGAGGGCTTATCCCTAGCGTGCCAATGGACCCAACGTCCAATTGAAGTGGAGACTGATTTCTCAGTGGCGTTCAACATGCTTATGGCATCAGGTATTGACAGGTCAAGATATTCTATGCTGGTTGCCGAAGCTAGAAGGCTTATGAAAGACGAGAGGGAGTTCGAGCTACGCCTTGTAGCTCGCGAACGAAATGTAGTGAGCCATTACCTGGCAAACTTTGGTAGAGTAGAGGAGCGCACTGTGGTGTGGCTTGCCTCCGGGCCGGGAGATGTTCACAGCCTATGTGCAAAAGACTGCCCAAATGACTAATAAATAAATTCCTTTTGCCCCTAAAAAAAAGAACAGTATGGAACTACCACTAGATGCCTAAAAGAAAGACAACTTGCCGAACGGATTCTGGTATGGTTACAGGAGCAACTACTCCTGGTTGACCTCTCCTGATAGTTCAAAACAATTTGGACAACACTGAGAGCTACATGATAAAATAGATTATGCGCCTGTAAGTTTTGGTTAAGAAATAGCGATAACAAATATGAAGTTTCGGGGAAAAATGCGAAAAATTCACAGATATGGATGTCAAGCAGGAGTAGTTACATCAAATAATGTACATGCTCCACTTTTCCAAAAAAAAAAACAGATATGTCCCTTCTCAACAAGGTCGATGCTGTTTCTTGAATATACTGTCATGTTTGGTGTCCATCAAAATAAATTGCTTTTTCAACAAGGTCATCTCTCTCTCTAGCTTTGGGCGAGGAACAAAGATAGCGCTTGGTCGCCTGTGGAAGCCTGAACAACCATGTGCACAGCTTGTAAGACATATAATTCATCCGTACGACTGCAGTGCATACGGAAACCGTGCAGGTCATATCTATTTTTCACACTGTGCAAGTTTGTAGTACTTGGTTAGGATGAATTATTCTTCCAGGATATCGGTGGCTCGGAACCGAGGCGTGAACTGAAAGCGTCCCCAGATGGCATACACGCTTGTACTGTTATAACCTGCAGCCATGAGATTTTATTTTTGAGGGAATGCAGCTATGTGTGAGATAAAATAAGACTACTAGACAAGGGACACACGGAGGGGTTATGGGCCGTTGATACCGGCCTACACGAGCGACTCCAGCTCCGTACGTGCGGCACAACAGTTTGTGTTCAATGTGTGGGTACTGGATAATATGCGTGCACCCGAGTCGAGGAACTGCCGTCGGGCGGCCGGCTACCATGAACAGGATCGGCCTCTTCACAGCTCAGGTTCGAACTCGCACATAGCGCAACTCCATCATGTATAATTCTGTGACTCGGAATATGTTCATAGGGTTTGGTAGAAGGAGCATCTATATTTTATCTTATAGCACACACTGCGTGAGATATTAGGGATAAATAAGCAGAATTATAAATCAGCAACGCTTGAGCAGACCACTTGTTTACGATTCGTTCTGGGACTCAATGCGTGGGTACTGGATAATATGTCACGAGTTCTCACACGAAGAAGATGCTTCCTTTTTCAAAATTACTCCAACTAAGTAGCATACTTCTCACAAGAACAGAACAGAAAGGAAAACACCACAGACGTGCCGGAAACATAAAATGAATCGATTGCAGTTTATGAACAACAAACAAGGACACATTTGAGCAGATTACCAAACTTTGACTAAGCAGATGCAACAAAAACCGGTAGGAGTTTCCCTTTCACCGTCCAGATAAATGGATTAATTCCGACATCCCACCGCCATAACCAGACTGGAAGGAGTTCTCCTCGTTGCTTACTCCAGAAATCGTCAACTGAAATTGCCTTCGAATTTCAGCATCCATGGGGTTCATACTACCAGTTGAAGCAGAAACAGACAACTTCTCACTAGAAACTACTGGCAACAACGCTTTGAGCCTTGAAACAACCTCGGTCATGGTCGGCCTGTGGATGGCCGCGTTTTTGACGCAGTTCATGGCGAGGTCTAGCACACTCTGGAGTGAACTGGCATCGTACTGATCCAACAATCTCTTGTCCACGATGTCATGAATATTTCCCATGGCAATCTTATGGCGTACCCAGTTTGGTAGATGAAAGGTTTGAGGCTCCATCAATACTGGGGGCTGGCCAGTGATGATCTCCAAAAGCATGATGCCAAAGCTATAAACATCTGTCTTGACTGTGAGTTGGAAAGTTGCATGGTACTCGGGGTCGAGGTAGCCAAGAGTGCCAGCAGCAACAGTAGATATGTGTGTGTGAGCATCATTAAAAGCCCGGGAAAGCCCAAAATCAGATATTATCCCCACAAGATTCTTGTCTAGAAGGATGTTGGGGGTCTTTACATCTCTGTGAACTATTGATGGGGTGCAAGACTCGTGTAGATACTCCAGCCCTATAGTTTATTGAAGTCATACTTAGTCAAAGCAAGCATACATACATACAATACATAAAATTAGTAAATAACTGAAATATGGACCTTGTGCAGCATCAAGTGCAATATGAAGTCGTTGTTCCCAATTCAAACTATAGTCATCTCCTGCATCAAGAAATACGACATTAATATAAGTTCCTTGATACATGGATAGCACATAAATATATGTTTTTATTATTGGTACTACTACCATTATTACTACTACTACTACTACTACTTCTACCACCACTACTACCACTACTGCCACCACCACCACCACTATTAATACTATTATTATTATCATGTTGTACATATATTTAAGCTAACAAATTATGCACGCTGCCTTAATGGTTAAGCATAGAACCAATTGATATATTAAGATCTTAAACCTGCATAAAACTGAGCTTTGATATTCGAGAGGCAACTGATGCTTTTCCTTCTCTTTACGTGAGTTTTTGTTATATCCAAATCAAATTAAGAAGAGAACCAACTATTAAATTATTACTTAAAATTTCCTCTAGAGTTTATTTCATTCATAATGGCTTCGAAAGATGCTTACAATCCCATCATGGCATTGGTATGACTCTAGGAGTGTAACTATGCTTTCCTCGGTTTGTTAGCCACATATCAAAGAACAATTAATTGAACATTCCAAGGTTGTAACTTCAAGAATGTCCTGCTAGGGCCTTACTTCTTACCACATACTCTACATATACATAGTAAATTAGGTCCGCCAACTCAAATTCATTTAATCAGAGTAACAATAACAGTCTAGGCAACCAACCACACATGTAACAAGAAATCATGTTGATAGTAAGATGCCAAAAGGTTGGCTACTTTGACTTTGGAGTTCGTTTTTGTACTTAGGGACATGTCCTATGAGTTCTATATTACTCTACAAAACACCATATATTCATATAATTTTAGAAGTAATTGTGTCCCAAGGGTTAATTAGACTATGTGGTCAAGTTGCCTGTTTGTGTTATTTTTTTTGGAGGAATTTAAACCCTGAATTTCTTAATCTGCATTTTAGATTTTACTGATTTTAGGTTTGGCTGAGGGTTAAAGTTTATTGATTTAAGTCATAAATAACCTATATGTGTATTTAACTACAACTTAACAAGTCAATTATGTTTGATATAAACATTAATAAAAGGTAAACAATTAATAAATAAACCTCCTCTTATGAGCTGTTGAAGATTCCCTCTCGACATGAAGTCATAAATGAGAGCGAGGCACTTCTTGTTTTGGCAATATCCTTTCAAAGTCACAAGATTCTTGTGATGAACTTTGGACAAGGTTTGTACCTGTGGGAATACATATAGTTACCAAACATACAAGCCAGTTGCATTTATTGCAGATAGACAACATAAAGGTATATTTATTTGTGCTGACTTATTGTATACTCTCTATTGAAGAAAAAAATGATTCAGCCACATTGGTTTCATGTTATACCTCAGGGAAGAAGTCTGTTGACTCCGCAATTGATGTTTCCATCAGCACCTTAACGGCTACTTCATCACCATTTTCCAGTTTGCCATGATAAACAATACCAAAACCTCCTTTTCCAATGATTGATTGGAAGTCGTTTGTTATGAGCTTGAGCTCTATGTACGTGAATCGTCTGAGGTCAACATGCAGGGAAGTTTCCTCTTCATACATGGCATAATCCTCATGGTCTGACTTACCTGCATGGTAAAGAAATTAAGTTTACATGAAAGTTTAGGTATGAAGTTGTTGTCTAATGTCTACCTAATTTTATTGCAGCGATGAAAGGGGATTTTAGAGTGTAAAAGTTATATTTTACCTTTCCAACACAACTTCCCGATTATGCACATCAATACTAGGATGGCTACTACTACCACAGGAACTACCACTGTGATAAGCATTGCTTGTATGGTGTTCTTCTTCTTATTTGAGCAGTATGTATCTTTGACTTCTGAGCATATGGGATTGCCTTCCAATCTTGTGACACAAATGCACAACGTATATATAAATCATCTCTCAAACATATTAGGTACAACGGCTATAAAAATTAATGATTGTACCACGACTAACCCTCTAATAATTCTTATAAGGACCTCCAACCTCTAAATTAACAGACTGCATTGTTTTGAAATCGCATCCCGTTATCAATAGGTGATTGTCTTCCTCTTAAGGCTCAGAAATGATAAATCATTTGTAGTTACTAGATGCTAGTATATGTTACCGGGGTATGTTTGGATCAATAAGCACTGCAAAAGTATGACTATTTCCTAATTGGGTGCCACAACTTAGTCGCATTTGACGAGTTTATGCATATAGCTGTAGAAGTGTGGTGCTGCACAAGTAGAAAGTGAACATGTGTAGCTCTTGTTTGGCAAGACATGCTAAAGGAACAGAATGTGTTTCCACCAATAATTATATAATATTTGCAACTATTGTTTCTAAATGTCCAATTATTTCTGTGATAATGAACCTTGGGTTGAGCCTATTGGTGTGTTTTATTGGAAATAGAAATACATCAAGGAATTGTGCAATAGAGTGTATCAAACCTTAAATCAAGCAAACCAGCCTGAACTCTTTGTAGAATAGAATCAGGGATTGGCCCAACGAGCTGGTTGTTTGACAAATTGCTGGAAAATAATATTTAAAATTATTCATGTGAAATCTATGTTATCAACCAAATGTATAGTCAGACTTACAGAATTTTGAGTGACTTTAGCTGATAGTCTGGAATAGCTCCCGTCAAATTGTTGTGTGATAAATCCCTATATATGTTTGTGCTTAGGGTCAAAATTATGCCAACATATATAATAATCGCAATAAGTGTCTAGCATATCAATTCATTGTGGTAAGTACCACTTACAGGTTTTCTAGTGATACCATGTTCATGAATGATATGGCTAATCCACCTTTCAATCCACTCGCAGAGAGGTTTCTGCAAAAGCAACTCATATTACAACAAGTTCTACAATCTCGTGATTTCATTGAGCTGACATATATTTCTGTGGTGAAGGTTTACAATAAATTACATGTTCTTCATTTCAAGTAAATTATCTGTGTTATCAAGATCTTAGCCGGTAAGAAACATGACCAAGTGTCCGTATAATAAAAATTTTATACATAACAATACATATATGGAGACACACTCAAATCAAGAGGTGGCTTTTGTGGAGCATTAAACTTGCACTTAGATTGTAAAAAAAAAGAACTCCGATGCTTTAATTCAAATGAATATGGTATTATGTTCTTACACTGAAACAACCCTTGGATTCTGGTTGCTCTTTGAGTAGTCGCAAGTCAAACCTTCCCAGGAATATTCTCTTGGGGAGCACGGATCTCCATTCCAGTTTATTCGTGTCAAATTGTAGTGGTTCTTGACTTCTTTCATGTAATTGACTACAATAGGAAAAACACAGAAAAATATGAACCCGGAATAAAAAAATTGTATATGTTGGTTATAGGGCTTATATGTATTAAGAAGATGAAAACATTAACTTCAGTACTCCCTTCATTTTTATTTAGTCTGCGTATTAGCTTTGGTCAAAGTCAAACTTTGTAAACTTTCAGGGGCCTACACAGTGATATCCCGGTCATTAACATTTCATTATAAACGCATGCACGCAGCTGGATGTGCTATTCAAGCAAGTGACTAAATTGCATCACGATCATGTGAATCTGTCATATACTAAATGATAACTGTGTAATGAACGTGCAGTATTTACATTAGCTTACCATCTTCCGAGTCAGTAGTGAGCTTATCCATCCGAACGAGATAGTAGGTCTCGATCGCGTTGATCAACGGCTTGAGTGTCGAGCTGCCCGTCTTGTTCAGGAGGAAGGATCCATCTGCGTAGGGCAAGAACCGTCCGTTCTGGTGCATGCTGTCCACCCGGAATCGTGAAGGGGAGAAGTCTGAGAAGAGCAATTCGCCGGCGCCGTAGATGTCGAACCTCCTGTTCGGGTTGCTCCCATTGATCTCGGCAAAGTGAAAGATTGGAAGAACCTGCATGTTCTTAGTGTCTAGATTGGGATGTTCTGGCGGGCTGATGATTATCCTGGACCTGGAGAAGTTCATGTCTACGGTCAAGGCATTCTGCATGATGACCGACGGTATATTGAAGAAGTTGTTGCCGGGGAGGCTCTCCACTTTATTGGTAGTGCTCAGGTTGATCCCGGGGTAGGATGTGGAGTCGCTATCCCAGAAGCGGTCATATTTGTCCGTTGGATACCTTAATAATTGAACACAAGGACACAAAATTAAAGACAGATAAATAGCTAGCACGGTACAATACGGCATTTACATACAAGTTGTAGTAAGATTTAATTACTACTATTAGTTTTTGTTAGAAGCAATGGCAGGATTAACGAAAAAGGAGCAAACACTATATATGCATTAAGCTAGCAAAAACTGAGTCGAAAACCATTGGTAGGCACAACTTATATCTACTCCAAAATTATAATGGACGGACGGGACCCCTCATCTCACCTTGTGATAAAGTTGGTGACGTTGCCAAATCTGGTTCGACTAAGAAGGCTGATTGAAACAGAAGTATTGACAAAAGGGTACATCGTATCTTCGAGTGGCCTTAGCTCCAACGAGGATATGAAGGGAATCCCTGAACCCAAGTTTACCAAGCAGGCGGACAAGGAGTTGCTCGGAGCAACGGTGAGCACCTCGTTCCGTACCAGTTTGTCAAGTTCACCGTAGCCCAGGAATTAACGCCGATATGGAGCCCAAACAGAAACAGCGACCCGTCCAGAGTCTTGTTCAACCCATCATAGTTGCCATAAGTAAACGTGGCTCTCAATAGATACTTCTTACCGATGGTGGATGGCAGTGTATAGCAATTCCTTGAGCCATCGGGAAAGCTCCTCAGGGTTTTTTGTTGCTCATTTTCGGCAGCATCCATAAACTCGTGAGAAATCTTTTTTATCATGCCACCCTCAACAAATCCACCGTCAGGATCAAACCGTAGCCCGGTGGCACTGTCGTTGTACGAACTGCGGTTTCTCAATCCACAGTCGATGCTTATGAACCCTATACAATATAATGGAGAATATGTATCAATTTCATCTGTTCCAATTCCAACTTCCAACAGTTCGGGATTGATGCAAAGATCATTAGCTCTTCTTTTGTTTCATAGGGTAGGAAAAGTCATAGGAATAGAAAAGTAATAGAAATGAGATGACATGTATCTCAAATCCTATGAATAGGAATAGGAAAGGAGACGCTCTTTGATTCACATCATAAGATTTTTTTTTTCATTGAGTCCAGGTTAATGTTTATTTTGCTATGAGATGTGAAGGATAGGAAGAATTCCACCATAGGAATAGGATTGTATTCCTGCAAACCAAAGGGCTCTAAAGGAATTTTTTCTATAGAAATCCTATCCTATGAAATTTCTATAGAATTCCACCAAACCAAAGGAGGCCTAGCTGTGGGACTGCATATTCAGAAGCTGATAATAATGTATGGATGTTCAGATTACTGTAAAGCTGGATTTCTTTTAAGTTGCATGCGCAAGTAAACACAACTGTACTGCATGCAGATAGAGAATAGGTTAAAGAACTGTAGGATCTATAACGGAAAAGCTATGAGGATATGGCTTGTGTTACCAGAAGAAGGAGGCTGGCCGTGAACTTGAATCATCATGACCAGGTTGAGCAGCAGCGCCAAGATCCATGCCAGTTTGGTACTTGGCCAGCAAATGAAATTGATCACCATGGTTTCAAGCAAGAAACGGCGTACGTATCTGCTACAAGTGACTTGTGGAGCTAGTTATATAGCAGAGGAAAATATAACCAATTAGCGCGTACGGTTTAGTCCTTGCTTCCCATGACTTGGCCTCCATGCGCACGGTGTGAAGAAAACAAAAGTTTGGTTCAAAGAAATGCAACTTGCATTAATCTATGGAATCAATAGAGGTACTGCAACTTGCCGTGGAATTTTGTTCATTGGTAGGTGAATTTCTCTTTAAAGAGATGCAACTTGCATTAATCTAAGGATAAGGAATTAATAGAGATACTGCATCTTGCGGTGGAATTTTGTTTGACTTTCTTTGCAACTTTTCCCGCCAGCGTGCGTTTTGACGAACCATGCAACTTGACCCAATAAGCTACAGCGAAAGCACACGCCGATCTTTCTTTGCACGCGTGCATTGTGTCCGTCCCGGTGAATCAAGCTAGCGTTCAAAAAGCAACATATAGGCTACAACGAAAGCACACGTTGATATTTCGTTGAATCAGTCAGCTATGCTAGGTTAAAGGACTAACAAACTACAATTATAAGTCTAAAATAAAAGAAAGCCATTCACAAGGCCAAAGCCCACGATGCTAATGTAATCAGGTATTCCCTCTGTCCATAAAAGAGTGTACTTCCAACTTTGTTGAAAAGTCAAATTTTTTTATATTTGACCGTGTATGTACAATAATAAACCAACATTTATGTCATCAAATTAGTAACATTATATTCATGATAAAATATATTTTCTTCATATACCTATTTGGTTTCACAAGTATTGATATATGTTTACACAAACTCGGTCAAACTTTGAGATAATTTGACCCTTCGACAAAGTTGGAAATACACTCTTTTAAATACGGAGGGTGTAAGCAACCGCTCCTCGTTATGGCGTGGTGCACGGGAGCCATTAAGCAAAGGATCATTTATTAGTCAGCAAAACGACAGTCAAGTTGACCCACGTGGCTAAGAAGCCGGTGCATCCGCAATCCTAATATAAAACATTTCGTTGGAAGGGTCTTGGCTGCGAGACATGCATGCTGCCACATTCGAATCCCCTCCAATGTAAACAAATATCACAACCCCAAGCAAAACAATGTGCGGGAGCCATTAAGCAAAGGATCGTTTCTTAATAAGCCCACGTGATTAAGAAACGATCCTTCGCACGGGACGTAAACATATATTTATGTTTCTCATTCAAAGCAGCCCACGGGAGCTTGACCAAGACTAGGGAATCAATCCCATGATTGCACGCGACGCTTTGCTTTGGCTCGCATGAATTAGCAGTCTGCTTAGACGCTAGCTGTGTACATTTGTCTTCTCCTCATCCTGACGGAACTGGTCAAGCTACCTAGTACATGTGTATTGTCAAAAAGTATTGGGTAGCATTGTGAGGTCATGGCGTATCAACGGGCCAGAGCTCAGCCAGTCGATGAACAGGACGACGCAGGCGGCGCCCCATCTCTCGACCAGAGCCAGCCTGTGAAGTGTAGCAGCACCTCGCGAATCAAGTGCATTCTGCCTCTAGGTGGGAACAGGGGTGACATCACCGGCTCGTCCCAATCATTATAGGAACAACCACGTGTCTTCAGGAAGTCTGAGATTGATAAAACAACGAACTACCTAAAATGCCCCTAACTACCCAATATAAAACCAAAAATTTGATGTAGTATTGCCTTATTTGGGCCGTCCAACCACAAAAACAAACGGTCCAAATTGACTTGATGCAGGTCTCTAAACCCCGGGTCCCTCCCTATCTCTGTTTTTCTCTTAGGTGTTAGGTGTTAGGTGTGTTGGACACGTTGAGTTTCATCACATAGTGGTTATTTGGATACAGAGAATTAGTGATGAGTTTTCTGTAAACGGGTTTTTAGCAAAACCGGTTCTACAAAATAATCTCTCTGTTTATATATAAAATGTATCTGATAGACTCATCAGAAAAAAGAAAAATAGAGTATAAAATCCTACAATAATTAGAAACATCTAACCGTTAATTAGGTGGGCCTATTCCAGTCAACCTCCAGGCATGCCTGGATGAGGACCAAGGAAGCAGCTGTGGCGCTGTCGTGGCACGCCTGGATGAGGACCAAGGAAGCGGCGGCGGCCAGCTCCTCCTCACCGAGCAGCAGTAGGAGGCTCGGAAGATGCATCCACGCGGAGGCGGCGCTGCTGGTCGCACGAGCGATGGAGAAAAGGGCGCGAATCCTCGACAACAGGCCCCGCCAGTGCGTGGTCTGAACGACCTCATCAACAAGGAGAGGTGTCGGTACTGCGGCAACAAAGGCAATTGGGCCCGTGAGTGCTGCAAGAAGCAGCGTAACGAGACCTCGTTAAGGCCGGGAAGGACGACGGCCCTGGGCTCATGATGGTGTTTGTCATGAATGTTCACGAACAAGCAGCTCCAATGGTCAGCGCCAGGCCCACCACAGAAACCACGCTGCATGCCCGGTACATGCACACTGGAGGCCAAGTCTTCCTCAAGGAGGAGAGTGTGGTTATCACAGCCCGCGATGATGTCGAGCACGGTGAGGTGTGGTTCCTCGACACCAGCACAATGAACCATATGACCAGTTCCCTCGACGTGTTTGCCGAGCTAGACCGCTCAATCGCCGGCAAGGTACATTTCGTGGATGGCTCCGTGATGGGTGGACATCCATGGACGTGGCACAGTTTTCTTTGCCGTCGATCACCGCTCCTTTACCAAGGTCTTCTACATCCCGACGCTTAAGAGCAGCGTCGTGAGCCTCGGTCAGCTTGACGGTATGACATCCACATCCGCTGTGGCACGATTACCGTCCGAGACCAGTGCAGTCGTCTGCTCGTGAAAGTAAAACGCTTGCCAAACAGTTTGTACCGGCTTACCTTTTTCTGCGTGCAGTGTGCCTCTCCGTGGGTCGCGTCTCTGATGCATGCGCTGGCACGCGCAGCTCGGACACCTCCACTTCGAGGGCATGCAAATGATGGCATGTGGTAGCCTCGTGCGTGGGCTCCTGCACATTGAGCACACCGATGAGTTGTGCGAGGCGTGGCTTACCGGGAAGCAATGACGCCTGTCGTTCCCATAGAAGGCGTGGTACAAGGCATAGCAGCCCCTTGAGCTCGTCCACGGAGACTAGTGTGGCCCCATCACGCCAGCGACGCGAGGAGGCCGTCGCTACTTCTTGCTCCTCGTCGACGACCACGGCCGCTTCATGTGGGTGGACGTCCTCGCCTCCAAGGATGACGCAACACGCGCTGTCGTCAAGTTCCGGCCGACAGCTGAGGTGGAGTGCAACCACAACCTGCATGTACTGTGCACCAACCATGCCGGCGAGTTCATATCGCCCATGTTCTACAAGCATTGCGCCGAGCAAGGTGTGCAGCACCACCTCACCGCGGTGTAAATGCCCCAGCAGACTAGTGTCATCGAGAGGCGGAACCAAACGGTACTCGGGATGGCACAGAGCATGTTGAAGGTGAAGCTGGAGCCAAGCCTGTTTTGCGGGGAGGCGGTGCTCACGACCGTCTTCATCCTCAAGATCTCCTTCATTAGAAGTGTCGACGACACGATGTCGTATAAGGCATGGTGCAGGGTGAAACCAGACGTGCACTTCCTCCGCATCTTCGTCTGTGAGGGATACTCATCAAAAGTGGTGCTGCTGGATCAAAAGTGGTGCGACAGCAATGACAGAAGGCAAGGCGGTATGATGCGTCCTTGTCTTCCAATATGTACTTCAGAGGTATCCGGTTATTGAGGCATCAGTAGCCAGACAAGGTATGATGTTAGAGACGACTTCAATGACGAGTTTGCGCACTTGAGTGGTAACACAAGATCTCTAATCAGGCTATGTCGACACGCGCATGTGGAGTTTCTACCGGTGGAGTTTCTGTTGCGCATCATGCAGCATGGGGCCTTGGATTTTTATTTTTATTTTTTTGCAGGTTGATGTTGTTGACTACTGGATTTTCAATAATTAATAACATATGACCGTGTTCATTGTTCAATGCAGAGGTGAGGGATTATCCTCCTTTCGTAAAAAAGAACAGATACGAATAAGGTATCTAGAGTGTCGTTTTTGGCCCAAAATAACCTAAACACAAGTGTGTGTTTTTTGGCATGTCCGTATTTTTTTCATCATCCATTGCCATTGGAGATGCGTCTCACCATGGAAGAAGAGACGACACGCTCAGGCACGCAAGCATGCAGTAGCACCAGTGTGAATCCATCTCAAACGGACGAGACTTGCCTGCTCCCCCAGCGTGCTCCCATCCGTGCTCCCACATACGTGGCATGATTTAATTGGAACAAAATAAGGCCCGGCCCCACCCCCTTAAAATCAGGGGAGGAGATGATTAGATTAGAAAGAAAAAGAAGAAAAGGACAGCCGTAGGATGGAGTGGGAGCACGGATGGAAGCATGGGGAGGGAGCGGGCAAGCCGGATCCATCTCAAATGGAATCGATGGCCTCCTTGGAACTCTAAACAAACGCATTAATCGTAATTAACCAGCGGAGGAGACGGATGGACGCTGCTGGACCTCCGTCCGGGTTTAGAGGTCCCGTAGGCAGCGTAGGCGCGTACGTGTTTACAAGTCCGCTACCTCGATCGTCCCGTGAAAAGCAAAAAAGTGAACTCCTCAAGCGGCCCACGTCTGTACATCTCCCAATGCTCCCCAGCCTTTAGTTACCAGATGTGGGCCAGTGCATGCTAGAGGGAGCTTGCTGATTGGGTAATGTTGTCCACAGAGAGATTAAAGTACTAATTCTCCGGCACTACATCTGCATGCACGAGTACGAGTAGAATTAGGGGGTGGAAACCAAAGCATTGCATGCACTTACTGGCCGCGCTGCCTTGCTAGAAAATCGTGCGTCGCTGGAGTCAGATTTCTGCCTTGGTCCATGCGTTTTGGTCGAGGGGACCTATAAACCCGGACGGAGGTAGTACGACGGTTGAACACAACGAGGTTGTGAAAAGGAGAGGGAGGTCGTGCATCTCTATAAATGAGCCTCTCTCCGAAATCAGCACTTCACTCTCGCCTCTCCCTGGCTGGCTCCCGGACCGGAACCTCACCGTCGCCGCCTCCTCCACCGGCTCATCTCATCCTCTCCCACGGTCCCACCCCGGCCAGCGATCCTCCGTTCTTGGATCAGTAAGTGCATCCAGACATCACCGAGTACTCCATCCCATATCACGCGATTCTCATCAGATCCTATATATGTTTCTGGCAGCTCTACTATCGGAGGTTTGTCAGGCATGGCCTTCGCTGGCGTGTCTCTCATCGCCGACGGCAGGCTGTGCGCCTCCACCGAGTCCGTCTTCGACTCCGGCGCCGACAGCGGGTACCACTTGCTCGTTGTCGAAGGCTACTCGCGCACCAAAGAGACAATTCCCAACAGGGATTTTATCCAGTCTCGTCCTTTCATTGTTGGAGGCCGTCGCTGGAAGGTCGACTACCACCCGAATGGTTATGGCAGTGGTGACGAAGACTTCATCTCGGTTTTCCTTGAACTCGACGAATCTGTCAGGAGCGAAGTTCAGGCTCACGTTGCCTTCAGTTTCATTGACCAGCCTGAGTTGCGAGTGCCAAATCTCATCCGTCAGAGCCAACCATGTTGCTTCTATTATGACTGCTCTGATACTGCTTATCAGCCAGGAAGATTTGTGACAAGGGAAGCTTTCGAACGATCAAACCATCTCAAGAATGACAGCTTCGTCATACGGTGTGATGTCATTGTCCTCGATAGGAAGGACGACGAAGATGAAGAGGAGGAGCATGAGCGTGCTCGTCCGTTCATCAAATTGCCACCGTCTGACTTGCCAAGCCATTTTAGCGACCTGCTCCTAAGCAAGGAGGGTGCTGACATTACGTTCGAGGTTGGCAGCAAGAAGTTGGCTGCACACCGGTGCGTGCTTGCAGCCCGATCTACCGTCTTCAAGAAACAGCTCTTTGGCTCCATGGACAAGGGAGCTGCTGCACCAAGTGTCGTGAAGATAGATGGCATCGAAGCAAGTGTCTTCGAGGCCCTGCTTACTTTCATCTACACTGACGGACTGCCTGACTTGGATAGAATGCATGTTTGGTTGCTGTATAGTGAGGGTGGTGAAAAGGATGCAACATGGCTGCTGCAGTTGCTTGAAGCTGCGGAAAGATACGATCTCCAAAAGTTGAAGTTTATCTGTGAAGAGAAGTTTGCCAATCTGATATGCGAGAACAGGATGGCATCGAAGCAAGTGTCTTCGAGGCCCTGCTTACTTTCATCTACACTGACGGACTGCCTGACTTGGATAGAATGCATGTTTGGTTGCTGTATAGTGAGGGTGGTGAAAAGGATGCAACATGGCTGCTGCAGTTGCTTGAAGCTGCGGAAAGATACGATCTCCAAAAGTTGAAGTTTATCTGTGAAGAGAAGTTTGCCAATCTGATATGCGAGAACAGGGTTGCAGACGTTATTGTCGTGGCTGAGCGGAAACGGTGCCGCTGGTTGAAGGAGGCCTGCTTGGAGTTCATCAAAACACACACCAGTTTGCACACGGTTTTAACGGCTGATGGCCTGGAGCAGATAATCAGGACCGGCCGCCCCTCCGTTCTCCAGGAGCTCATCTCCACCTTTGCTTCGCACAAAGGTGCAGGTCCGTAGTTCTTGTATATAGTACACTCCGTCCATGTGTCAATCGTACGTCTAGTGGCTTTGAGTACTGCTGTTCTACATTTGATCGCAAGTTTTTGTGTCATCCATCCCACTGACTATATCTTTGGTGTACTCTTTATTTGCAGCGGTGGGAGCTGTTGTGCAAGGCGGAAATGATACGGGCGCAAGTGGCCAAGCTGAAGACGGATCGAAGAAGCGTAAGGTGGATGCGCGGCATAGAGGTCATGTTGGCGGTTTCTCTAGTTTGCGTGAGTGCTGATGTTTAAGCTGGAAATCCCAACCTGTTATCTTTTGTTCTGGTTGAACGTTGGAATGAATATGCATGGGGTCTTTCATAGACGCGGCCGTTTGGCTAAAATGCCTTTTATCTAAAAATATATATGTCGAATTCCCTTTCATTTCGTCAGTCATATGCATATATATCTCCGTTGGGATGTTAGGCTGAAACATTTAGTTTCGGTGCATGCATGGGTGACATGCATGGGCAGCCTACAAGTTCTTTAGCATGGTCCCTTCGCTGTTATGGGAGTCCTGTTGTTGGAATACAAGCCTGTGTTATACCCAAACATCTCTTATCCACAGTAATTTTTGGAACAGATTGGAAGTTTCATGATCTGTGACGCTGAGGACACGAAAGAAACAAAGAATTCACCTCATAAGACCATTTTTTAGGGAATTGCCTTATAAGACCTTTGCTCAAAGCACAGAAAACGAAACTTATCAAAGATGTGACATGCATATGTCCCTCCCGTTACTGGATGACGGCTTCGTCACGGTGGCTACCGTTTGCTGAGTTCCTGCCAAAAGAAGCTCACAAAGATTTTCTGTAGTCTTATTTGAAATGGGGAAAAACATTGCCGACTTCTCTAGATAGGATGTTGGTAACTACCGTATGCTGGTCCCGCTTGCTGCCACACGACACATTTTGCCGAGTTCCGTGTTCGAAAAGGCGAGCCATAGCTAGGTCTCGCTGCGGGCGGCACATAGACTCACTTGCAGTTTTCCCACATGGGGTTAAAATCATTTTTGCTAAAGTAGATGGTACCAACATCCTATCTAGAGAAGTCGGCATTGTTTAGGTACGATGGTTAACACGTTCTTAGATCAAATGAAGCAGATAGATACCTGGTTATGTTGAGGTGGTTGTGGTTAATATGTTAGGTATTGGCCCAAACTAAGTCTAAAACTGTAATTTCGTAAAAATATCCTTCTTTGTCATAACATATACTCCATCCATCCGGAAAAATGGATTAAAATTGATGTATCTAGAACTAAAATACATCTAGATACATCCATTTCTTCGACAAGTATTTTCAGGCGGAGGGGGTATTTCATAGTTTAGACAAAAGTGATGAACTTGTCAATTTTGTTGCATCAGCAACAAAAAGTCATGACTAAGTATTGGCTGGACGTGCACAACTTTGTAAAGATGTCATGACAATAAAACAAAATGTCTAAATTGGAAAATAGCCTAGAATTAGCTGAAACTTATCCACACGAATAATGAACTACTCGCTCCATCCCATAATATGATACGCTCTTATATTATGGGACGGAGGGAGTATATCATTGTGAGCGGTTTCGGAGTTCTTAAGTAGACAACCAAATTAAATTTGAGTTTCAAATTGTATCCAGCAAACAGGTGAAGATCTCATAATATTTATCAGTTATAGCATGGCTGGACAGAATGAATTTACTTAAGACCAACTGCAAGCAGAAAAAAGAAGAATTTTCAACCACACCATACAGGTCATCACTCTAAAGAATGAACGGACATGATCAGCTATGATCATCTTCTATCTTGGCATCTCAGAGTTTAGCAATTTGTTACCGCCTAACATACATATTACAAAGACTGAGATGAACAATTAACACCTAAAAATTTAGAAATGTCACTTATAAACCAAAAGAAGGCAAACTGGGAAATAGGATATAATCAACAGAAACTCATACACAGTAATATGGTAAACTTTCAACCATGGCAAAGCAGAGAGTATGCGCCCTGCATCGATATGGGAAAAATGCTCTTACTCAAAATACGGGAAAATCTATTCCCTGCGTCAGGCGGCAAATGCGCATCCCTCAATGACTGCTGCCCTGCTACACGGGCCACTTCATTTTGCCCTTTATCAGTGCTGCCCTGCGTCTTGTCATTTTTTGCTTGTTATTTTTTCATTTTCATTTTTCATTTTGCCTATTTTTCTAATACCTGTCTTTATATTTTCAATTCCAAATTTTATAGAAAATTAGAAACATTTTGTTAAATCAGGGGATTTTCCTAAACCTAAGTTATTTTCCTAAATCATGAATATTTCGAAATGCTGTACAATTTTTAAATTGAAAAATATATAATTTAGGAACTTCTGAAAATTAATGTAAAACTTATTGACATTTCGACATAAATTTCAAATAGAAGAACATTTTTAAAAATTATTATTATCTTTGAAATCAAGAAACATTTATAATATCATAACCATATTTCAGAATACATAAATATTCTATAAATTCGTGAACTGGTTTTGGAGTATTTTTGCAATTCGTACCAGCTTTTAAATTAATGAATATTTTTTTATCTCCATTAACTTTAAAACTAAATTGCTTTTAAGAATCAGAACATTTTGTGGAATCTGAGAGAAAAAATTTTAATTCATGATTTTTTTGATTTTGAATATTTTACAACTTTTGGACTATTTTTTGAATTCATGAAAACATTATTCGTGAAGACTTTTTAATCGCATATTTTTTTAAATTCAAATTATTTTCTTAAAATACATGAGTATAGGCACTGGTGATGAGGGTTTTCGTGTGTCGACAAGAGACGCTGCGCCTGGAAGGAATCATTGCAGTGATTTGGTTTAAGTGATGGTGTTGCTAGTCGTATCTTTTGCTGCCACGATGGTGACATGATTGGTTTAATAATAAGTGTCGGACGTAAATGATGATAGGCCAGAGCATGAACAGACGGCGAGCATTCTAATAACGGAGGATGTAGTGGAAAAAGATATTCAATATTTATTATAAAATTTTGTGATAACGGAGAATTAAAATTTTAAAGATCACAGTGTTTGGTACTTTTTGAAATTTAATAACTATAATTAATCAGATCTATTGCTAAAATATTTTAGTAATGTTATTAATGATTGTATTGTAATATATATCAATAAAATGCACATGCGTTACATGAATCACATTTGTAATTAAAGTTACATTATTTTGTATTTTCACACATTGTGCCTTAACTATATATTTAAATCAAATCTCCGTAATTTAAATCAAATCTCCGTAATTGTATGCTCATATTATATATATATATATATATATATATATATACATACATACATACACACATATATATATAAACACTATTCTGATCACGGGATCAAAATAATATTCTGATCACAACATAAACCTCCCGAGTAACGTGCCTGACCTTTCCGTACTAGGTTGAACTTCAGCTAAAAAGTGTCCAAATGGGGCTTGCGATATACCGTTGGAAAGGTATGGACACCAGTATCATGACCCAAGTTAAATTTTTGGCAAAATGTGAGCGGTTTAAGAGCAGTTTTGAAAATCGTTTTTTCTTCATAGAAAAAACGTGAATCGTATTTTCAATCGCGTTTTAAACCGTTTATCGGAATGAGGCAAATAATATGGCATTGGAAAGCTGCTGCAAAACCGCTCCTTCCAAATGTTGAATGTTTTCTCTAATTCCCTATGGATAAAGAGTAATTTGGAAAATCGTAGAATTTCACAAACGGAACACCCGAGTTCGTATTTTCGATGTCATTTCTAAATGGCTAATCCAATTGAGGCAAATAATATGGCGTTGGAAAGCTTATCAAAATGCGCTACTTTTTCATGTTAAAAGTTTTTTCTAATTTTGAACGGTTTAAAAGTAATTTAGAAAATGATACAAGTTCCACCGAGTTCGTATTTTCGAGCTAATTTTTTAACCGAACGTCCGAATGCAGCAAGCGATATGGCGTTGGAAAGCTTGAACAAATGCGAATTTTTTTTGTATATATTGTTTCTCCCAATACTTTATTGTTTTAAGTCATTTTGGAAAATGGCTGAAAACATATTTTCCCTGTAATTTCTACAAACTTTATCGGAATGAGGCAAATTATATACCGCTGAAAAGCTACAGAAAATGCGAAACTTTTCCATGTTGATGGTTTTATCTGATTCCTAGCTGTTTTCCTGTAATTTCAAAAACAACGAGATCATTCGTTCTGCCTTTATCGCGAAACAGATTCTTCGAAAATGCACCACGTGAAGAACCTGAACTTCTCGGCGCGTGTACCTAAACTTCACTCTGTTTTTCACGTGATTTTTTGCTCGTAGCTCTCCATCCACTCACCGGAATTGAGCAAGTGATATACCGGTGGAAAGCTGCCGTAAACACGCAACTTTCCCGTGTTGATCATTTTTTCATAGTCGTGACGATTTTAAAAGTTTTTCATCTAATATTCATTCAGTGTAGTAGGTGAACTTCCTGCTGTTTTCACATTGAACTTCTGTGACGTATTTTTCATTTGTAATTTTCTCATCCATTCGTCAAGTGTTACACCAATGATATTTCTTTTGTATAAACCTCTCTCACAATATTTTTTTAACTTTTTCCGATGGAGGACTTGGACTTATATCAACAAACTTTTAGTCTTTGCTTTTTTATTCTTTTTAATACAAAATGCACACCATGTAGTACGTGAACTTCTGGCAGTTATCAATGTGAACTTGTCTCGGTGACGTGAAAATATTTGAGTTTTTTAATGAATTTTTCATCTGATTTTCTTAATCCCTTTTATGAATTTTGGAGCGCTCTATTTTTAATAGTTGAACTTCTTGTTATTTTATTTTTGAACTTCTTGTTTCCACTCTTTAATAATGAGGAAAATCTGAGTTTTTCAATAATCATCGAACTTCTCCATCTTTTTAATATGGACTTCCTGGTTTTATTTCTTAATCCTTTTCTATGAAATTTTGAAGCGTTATATTTTTAAAGGTTGAACTTCTTGTTTTTTATTTTTGAACTTCTTGTTTCCATTCTTTAATAACGAAGAAAATCTGAGTTTTTCAATAATCATCGAACTTCTCCATCTTTTTAATGTGGACTTCCTGATTTTATTTCTTAATCCTTTTCTATGAAATTTTGAAGCATTATATTTTTAAAGGTTGAACTTCTTGTTTTTTACTTTTGAACTTCTTGTTTCCATTCTGTAATAACGAAGAAAATCTGAGTTTTCTATAATCATCAAACTTCTCCATATTTTTAATATGGACTTCCTGGTTTTTTTCTGAATCTTTTTTTATGAAATTTTGAAGCATTATATTTTTTAAAAGTTGAACTTCTTGTTTTCTATTTTTGAACTTCTTGTTTTCTATTTTTGAACTGCTTGTTTCCATTCTTTAATAACGAGGAAAATCTGAATGTTCTATAATCATCAAACTTCTCCATCTATTTAATATGGACTTCTTGGTTTATTTCTTAATCTTTTTTATGAAATTTTGAAGCGTTATATTTTTAAAAGTTGAACTTCTTGTTTTTTTTATTTTTGAACTTCTTGTTTCCATTCTTTAATAACGAGGAAAATCTGAATTTTCTATAATCATCGAACTATATCGAACCACGCTAACTTTTTTATTTGAATTTTCTTATATGTATTTTAGAAATCTGAAAATTGTAGTTTTGTTAGAAACATCAAACTTCTTTGTTATTTTGAATTGAACTTATTGGTTTTATTCTTTAGTAAGAAAAAATCGAGTTTTTAATTAAGTATCAAACTTATCCATGTTTTTAAAATGAAATTCTTGGTTTACTCTTCAGTAACGAGAAAAACTGAGTTTTTTATGTACACTAAATTATTTTGTTTTTTAAAATTGAACTTCTTGGTTTAATCTTTAGTATTGGGGAAAATCCAAATTTTTTTAGAAAAGTGGGAAATTTTTTTAAAACTTTTTTTGTTGTTCCCTTATTTTAATTTTAATTTATTAGTTATTCTTTAGAACAAGAATCCGAGGTTTTTATAAACTTTGGACTTCTCTGTTATTTTAATTTGAACTTCTTAGTTTTATTCTTTAGTAACGAGGAAAATCGAGGTTTTTGGACTTCTTTGTTTTAAAATTTTGAACTTCTTGCTTTTATTTTTTAATAATGTGAAAAATCCGAATTTTTCATAGACATCAAACTTCACCATTTTTTAAATTTGAACGGATACTATTGAACTTTCAAGAAATAATGCAGAACAAGAGAAAAGGGACTAAGAGGCCGACACATCATACTAGCTAGGTACAAACATTAATTAGGCAAATTACAAAATGACTAGTCTTTGTTTTCCAAACGCAACATTTCCGTGCTGGGCCATTTTGTGATAAAGCACTGAGTGTTTCCCACCACACGTTTTTTTGCTCTTATTCTCTCCTATTTATTTTTTAACCACTACAATATCCCTCTCTTATGCGTTTTCTTTCTCCATAGATCAATGCGATGTACAAGCACGCGGCGACCAAACCTAGCAAATATCTTGAGTATGTAACTTGAAAGGAAAAAAACGAACACACGTCCAACAAGTAGTCCACAAGCACACATGTCTAGTAGTCGGCAGCAGCAAGTCACGCAGACAATCCTGGTAGTAGGCGTATGGTCGTAGTAGAACTTGGCGCAGTTGACATATAGATGTACTAGAACCTGGTGTATAGCTGTACCAGAACTTCATGGAACGTCTCTAAGCATCTCAGAAATTAGCTCATTGACACAAAATAAAAAATTGGAAATTTAGAGCAAATCCCCTGAATCCGCAGAAACACACATGTGGAGTGGATGAATTTATTTATCATTTTTGTCTTAAGGTGGCGCGGAGACGAAGTGCAAGCCACACTCTCAGACTTGTGTAACATGTGAAAATAGGATTGCTATATATCTTCGGTGGCACTTCACACGCGAGCATTTAGACTAATAGTCCAAACGTCAGCTGTCGTTCAATCATTCAGAGTGAAGTTCAGTTAACAGAACTGCAGAAACATAAGAAGAAATGCATCAATTGTTGACAGAAGACTTGCAGAACAAACAATTAAATAACTATTATAGAGGCAGCGGAAGACTTGCAGAAATGAGGTGTGACACTAGAAAAGAGGAATCTACAAATTAAATGGTGGTCTTAGACTATAATTAACACTAGATCTCCAACTTCTAGGCTATCGGAAGTTATATCATACTGATATACTGTCACCACAAAGTGTCTTTAGTGTCACGTTATAAGAGGGAAGCTAATGACAAGTAAAATCCTGACTAATACTTGAGAACCACGTTGCTATCACAACCAGAAGATCAACACCTCAAATTCTCATTAAAACAACAAAAGCTCATTGACCTCCAGCATCAAGGAATACCAATCACTGAAATTCCGAAACACTCCACAACTCTAAACCGTAGTTCCTGAATGCAATCAGTCGCTGTTGCTCCCGAATTGTTCCAACCACAACATGGAGGAAGAGTTGCAGCAGGAGCATGGAGGAAGAAAGGCTCGGTTCTGGAGGTAAAAGCCAGCGGCGCGATGAAGTTCAGTTTGGCCGTGGGAAGAAAATCAGCGCCAGTGAAAGTTGAATGCACTAGTGACAGTGAAAGCCAAACACAATTTCTCATCCAGTAGTCCGTTAATTCCGTTGCATTATTAGAACAGAACCAACCTACTGTCGGGAGCCAATTATTTCAGAGTAGCAGGTGTAAAGGAGAAAACATACATTAAATAATTTGTTCTACCTCTCAAGGTAAGACAAAAAGAAGCAAGAGAAAACCCGCAGTAGCGCCGAACTCTAGAAGGGTGGCGAGCATGGACACCACTGCACTCCAGCTCCTCGACCTCAGCAAGAAAGAGCATGCAGCATGCAGAAACCCTAGACTTCAGTGCCTCGATCGACACCACGACAGCTCTACAGTGTCCCGCATGGCGTCGAGCTGAACTTTTGAATGTCAGTTGGAAGTGCAGACTTCTCTGTGTCGGTATTGCCAAAAGATCTAACACAAGTCGAGGTATGAAAAGCAAGATGTTTGCAAAAAAGAAACAAAAAGAAAGAGATGCATCAGTCGAGCATATCATGCTGAAGCTATGCGATTGCAAGAAAAGAAGGCACGATGGCGAGGCTTCTCGGTAGATCAAGGGACGGCGAACTTGTAGCATCTCCCCGCACATGGATTTGGACTACAGCGACGCCGTTCTCGGACTACATCTGGGTGCGTGGAGTTCCATCGGCGGGAACTGGGAGGCAGGGGAGCTTGTCGAGGAGTGTGGGGGATTCAGGGGGAGAGAGTTGTAATGCCCCAGATATAACTTTCCCAATTTGTACTCCAACTCTTGCCGTCTCCGGCGTTAAGTTATATTTATTTCTCGGGTTCGGGTTTTGTCTCCGTGTGTTGTTTTCGTTTTCATGCATCGCATACCATGTCATCATGTGCATTGCATTTGCATACGTGTTCATCTCATGCATACGAGCATTTTCCCCGTTGTCCGTTTTGCATTCTGGCGCTTCGTTCTCCTCCGGTGGCCATTTCTACCTTTCTTTCATGTGTGGGGATTAAACATTGCCGGATTGGACCGAGACTTGTCATGCGGCCTTGGTTTACTACCAGTAGACCACCTGTCAAGTTTCGTATCAATTGGACTTCGTTTGATACTCCAACGGTTAACCAAGGGACCGAAAAGGCCTCGTGTGTATTGCAGCCCAACACCCCTCCATTTTGGCCCAAAACCCACCAAACTCTACTCCATCATCTAGAGCGTTCGATCACGATCGCGTGGCCGAAAACCGCACCTCATTTGGACTCTCCTAGCTCCACTTATGCCTATAAATAGGACCCCCGATTTTCGGATCTCTCCCTCTCCTCAAAACCCTAAACATCCCCTCGCGCCGGCCGGACGTGTCCGACCCGGCCGGACAAAATCGCCGCCGACGCCCTCAGCCAATCCGCCGCCGCCATTTGGCACCGCCACCTCGCCGCCGCCACGGGCCCGAAGGCCCATCTCCGGCCCCCGCCGCCGCCTACCCGAGCCACTCCGCCGCCCGCCGTCGCCTGTCTCCTTCCCCGACGCCGTCCGCCGCCCGCCGCCTGCCTCCGCTGCGCGCCGCCGCCGTCCGCCGCCTCTCCCAAAGCCGAGCTCCAGCGACCGCCGCCCCGCGCCACCTCGCCTCGCCGCCCGAAGCCGCCGGGCCCCCGCCGTCCTCCTCCTTCCTCCGCCTCGACGCCGGCGACGCCTCGGCCTCGCCTCCCCTCGTCCCACCTCGCCGGAGATCTCCCACCTCGCCGGAATCCTCGAAGTCTGTGCCGGTGAACAGTGTCGTGAACAGTGCACGCCGATCCAGATCTGGATCTGGAACCCTAGGGTTGACTTTTTCCCTCTCCCCCCTAATTTTCGAGCATACTTTGACCTGCCATATCTCCGCATCCGTAGCTCCGTTTTGGACATATAGTATATCAAAATGTTCGTCTCGATGAGTACATCATTTCATTCCATTGCATCATTTTCATTTGAGTTCATCTTGATGCCCACAATGCTGCTAGAAGGAGGCTTCGTGACTTAATTGTCAGATCTGCTAGTTCATCTTAGACTTTTGTCATTTTTGCCATGATTGTTGTGTGCATGATATGCCTGTGAGTCCTTCATATGTTTTGTTAAGCATCTTGTTATCTTTCCAGAGGTGCAACCCATGCATTTTTAGAATGTGTGGTGACTTGTGCAAGCTTGCAAAGTGAGGCACCCGGTAAATCTGTTTTCAGGGACTTAGTGGTTTTCACTAAGTTTGGGATTATTTAGTTCATGATGCCATATGTTCATGCTGTTTCCTAGTGATCCGTGCCTCTTTTGAGGATGATCAGTAAAGGAGTTTTGTTAATCTTGTTATGCTCTATCCATCCATGTCTTTACTTGCAATTATGGAGCACCCTAGCTTGAGTCAATCGAGTTTTACTTTTGCTTCGTTGTGAATCTGGGCAGATCGTCAACTCGTTTGCGATTTTGCCGATGCTATTGTAGTTGATCCGTGCATGCTATGCCATTGTTCTTGCCATGTTTAGCTAGCATTTTATGCCTTATTAATGGATGTATGCTTGCCTTGCCATGACTTGCACCGTAGTGAGTGCATCGAGCTCGTTTACATGCCTTCGTGAGTTATATTTCAGCATGTCTCAGTTTTCACTAAGTCTGGAAACTGATTGTGTTTTAGCTATGTTCGTGGGCTTGTTAGTATAATTTGTGAACCCTTTTGGCCCCAGGTCACTTTGGGTCTTTTGTTAAGCTTGTTGAGTAGCTTCATGCCATGTTCTTCTTTATCATGATAAGGTCATGTACCATGTTGTTTTGTTGCTCCGAAGAGGGCTTCATGATCTGAAATTTCAGACAAGTGTTAATTTCACTAAGTCTGAGATCTGTTTTGCATTTGCGTTTTTGCCATGCTTGTTTGAACCTCATAATGGATGAATTGGCCGTGGCTCAGTGCTAGTATTTTGTTAAGCATCTTGAATGCTTCCCTGCCATGTATTTTGATGCCATATTTGAGTGTTGTAGCATGTTCATCTCATTGCATTTAGATGCCTACTTGCTGTAAATTGCAGACCGGTGTCATTCTTAAATCGCTTGCCATTTCCAAACCGTAACTCCGATTCCGGCGTTCTTTATATCGTTTTCAAGCGATTTCATCCCATCTTTCCAGTGGCACACTTGGATTTCCATGTTGAGGCCAGGTTCATGCATTTCCTGTCACATCTTGCATTTTGCATCCCGCATTGCATGCCGCATAGCATACCATCATTGCATCTTATTGTTTGAACTTGCACATGGTTGATTGTATCCTTGTTGCTTGTTTGTTTTGTTTGGGTAGAGCCGGGAGACGAGTTCGCTAACAAGGAGCCCGTTGAGTTTGCTTTTGAGGATCCAGTCAACTCTGACAGCTTTGCAGGCAAGATGATCATACCCTCGAAATCACTACTATCTTTGCTATGTTAGTTTGCTCGCTCTTTTGCTATGCCAATGCTACGATGCCTACCTTTTGCTTGTCAGCCTCCCAAATGCCATGTTGAACCTCTAACCCACCTTGTCCTAGCAAACCGTTGGTTGGCTATGTTACCGCTTTGCTCAGCCCCTCTTATAGCGTTGCTAGTTGCAGGTGAAGATTGGAGCCGTTCCTTATTGGAACATTTACTTACTTGTTGGGATATCATTATATTGCTATGTTATCTTAATGCATCTATATACTTGGTAAAGGGTGGAAGGCTCGGCCTCTCGCCTAGTGTTTTGTTCCACTCTTGCCGCCCTAGTTTCCGTCATATCGGTGTTATGTTCCCGAATTGTTGCGTTCCTCACGCGGTTGGGTTATCATGGGAACCCCTTGATAGTTCGCCTTGATTAAAGCTTTTCCAGCAATGCCCAACCTTGGTTTTACCATTTGCCACCTAGCCTCTTTTTCCCTTGGGTTTCCGGAGCCCGAGGGTCATCTTATTTAAGCCCCCCCGGGCCAGTGCTCCTCTGAGTATTGGTCCACCTGTCAGCTGCCGGTGGCCACCAGGGGCAACTCTGGGCTGGCCTACCCGTACCTAAGACAATCTGAGTGTGCCCTGAGAAAGAGATATGTGCAGCTCCTATCGGGATTTGTCGGCACATTCGGGCGGTGTTGCTGGACTTGTTTTAACCTGTCGAGATGTCTTGTTGTACCGGGATACCGAGTCTGATCGGGACGTCTCGGGTGGAGGTCTATTCCTTTGTTGACCGTGAGAGCTTGTCATGGGCTAAGTTGGGACTCCCCTGCAGGGATTGAACTTTCGAAAGCCGTGCCCGCGGTTATGGGCAGATGGGAATTTGTTAATGTCCGGTTGTAGATAACCTTAACATAAACTTAATTAAAATGAATCAACCATGTGTGTTACCGTGATGGCCTCTTCTCGGCGGAGTCCGGGAAGTGGACACGGTGTTGGAGTAATGCTTGCGCAGGTTGTTCCTTTAGTTTCTCGCTCGCGCTTTGTCTTCTCTTCTCGCTCTCCTTTGCGAATAAGTTAGCCACCATACATGCTAGTCGCTTGCGGCAGCTCCACATATAATTGCCTTACCCCTTCCTATAAGCTTAAATAGTCTTGATCGCGAGGGTGCGAGATTATTGAGTCCCTGTGGCTCACAGATACTATAACTCCAGATGCAGGTCCAGGTGATTCCGCTCCAGGTGACGCGTACGAGCTGAAGTGGGAATTCGACGAGGACTCTCAACGTTACTATGTGTCTCTTCCCGATGATCAGTAGTGGTGCCTTGTTGGGGGTGATAGGGACCTTTGTCGCTTGTTGGGTTTTCTTCTATTTTGGCACTGTAGTCGGGCCATGAGTGTTTGGATGATGTATGTTATTTATGTACTTTGATGTGACGTGGCGAGTGTAAGCCAACTATGTTATCCCTCTTCATTATTATATTACATGGGATGTTTGTGATGATTACCTGACTTGCGACATATGCCTTCAATGCGATTATGCCTCTAAGTCGTGCCTCGACACGTGGGAGCTATAGTCGCATCGAGGGTGTTACAAGAGTCCACTACTACGGTGGATTCAGGAGGAGGGATCGGAGGCGGCGACTGCTCGTGCGATCCGGGGACCGGCGATGGCGCTCAGGAACCAGGGCAGACCGGCAAAAGCACGGGCGGGTTCCGGGGCCGCGCCGCCGTTGGGGAGGAGGGGAGGGGGCCGCGTCGCCATTGGGGAGGAGGGGAGGTGGCTGCGAGCGAGGTGACCGGCGATGTGCAGGGTTGCTAGGTCCCGGCGGCGCCGGTTGGGGAGGCGCCGATTGCGGCGGGGCAGTTGGGGCGGGGTGCGGGTGGCGGCGTCAGTTGGGATGCGGTGCAGACGGCGCAGGGCCGGCAGCGCCGGTTGGGGCAGGGGGCGGGCAGCGAATCGATCCGGGGCGGGTGGCGGGCATCGGCCGGTTTGGGGCAGGAGGTGCGGGAGGTAGGTGGGGGATATGGATCGGGGAGGTGGTGGATCGGGATTGAGGGAGGTGGGGTGGGTTTTTTTTTTCTTTTCTTTTGTTCGTCGCTGCCCGGTTCGGAAGTTCGGAACATCGGCTGACTGTGATCCAAATAGTTATTCTAATCCCGGGATTAGAATAGTGCTGTCATATATATATATGTGTGTGTGTGTGTGTGTGTGAATAAAAGATATGGCTCATAAATATCTTCACAACAGATTCTAATTAATGATTAGGTATATGCAAGTAGGAAAGTCTAGAATATATAAAATATTTATGCGAAGCTTTTCACCAAACAATTAGCATTATGTTTCTTTATCTTATTTTTTCATGTTAAAAGTGTCCCACATATTATAAACGATTCAATAGCCTATAACTAACTAAAATTCATTCCACACAAACGAACCGTGTCAGAGAAGAGGTTGAGACATTTCTCTGTCTATGGCTAATGTTGTTGCTGGTATCTGCTACTGTCAGTACCAAAGAGGTTGAGACAACCCCCTTGGGTGTTGCTCCTGGTGGTGGAAGGAGTGTGGTGGAAGCACAGTATCCCGGTGTCGGGGCTCCGCCTGGGAGACGGACAGTGGATGCTGTTGCTGCAGCCGAGATATAAGTGAAGTCTATTTTGCATCTTGAAGTTGTAGAGTGTGACGCAAACCAACTCTAACATCTAAATCTCTGAAGTCTATACCCTATACTCATCGATCCCGGTCAATTGTAACCCTAAACTGAACTGTTTGGAAGGACAATCCTGACCGGGATTGCTTGTTGCTCTCACTGACTGCATGGGCCTACATGCTTATATGGCAAATACACCTTTGTCTTGCTCCTCTGTGCAATTTTCTCGAACACCTTCCTTGTGTCCATGACTTCACGTAAGGGTTCATTTGTGTCTTACTCTACAAACTCAAGGTTTAATACAGACTTCACTTCTGAGTTAGTAGAACCTCCTGAGCAGGGAGTCACCACAGCGATGTACCACGCTATGTACATGCGATGCGTGTGCAGCGAGTCCACGCCGCCGGCGGATGATGACACGGAGTGGTTGACCCCGTTGATATGGACTGCGGTGACGCCCACGTGGCCTTGCGCCCGGGACCTCGCCTCGCCGCAGTGTCCGTCTCCCTCCATGACCTTGACCGAGTTGGCCAGTATGTCCAGGTGGCGGATCGACTCGACAGTGTATATATTATTGGAGCCAAAGATCAACGAATAATCACAAGAATACGTGAAGACAAATTTGGGCCTTTTTTTCTCTCTGTATTCCACTTGGCTCAACGAACAAGACGATTACATCGGCGAATATAGCCCAGCACACACACCGCCTAGACCAACGACCTGGCCATGTCCTCAGCACATGTACGCAGGGCCTCTAACCACTTCTGCATGAGCCACACTCATGCACTACGAGATACACGCGCACCCACACGTAAGATCCGCAAGGGGCGGTCCAGCAGGATGACCACGGACTGGCTTCATGCATGCAGCTCCTCGCCGGACTCCTAAGGGCATGTCCAATGCATAGCCCCAGGGTGATGCCCCATACACCATGTAGGATCCGATGTTAGAAAAAATAGGTTCGGATGGAGAAGCGGGATCCTCTTCAGGAGGCGGGTGCTTGGGGAGAAAAAAAAGTATGGTCCAGTGCATAAAGCTGAAAAAGTTCAAGTGAAAAGTAGAGATGCATGTGTAGTAAGAGTCTATTTTTTATTATTTGATAAGGCCCACTAGTAGTAGCTAGCATTGGGGACAAAAAACAATATAGATGCCCCGAGCTACTTTTTGTCACGGGGCATCTGTATCCATATGCCACCATAATGACTCGCATTAGCAGCAACTAATCTATCCAACTGACATCACGCAGCACATGCACAGTGGTGACCGCGGACACAATTTATATATATAATATATATGGATGGGATTTCGTAGCTTGGATGGGATGGATGGATCTTTCTTTTTTAGAATGAAGGCTCATGAAGATCCCGGCTTTGAATTAACAAAGCCATCAACCGACCAGAAGTAACAACAAACAACTCAAATTACAGCAGCCAGAACGATACAATGGGGAACACTGGAAAGCAAACATTCACTACAACCTCCACAAGCAGCTAAAGAAATGGAAATAAAGATTACAACTTGCAAAGGCCGAGCACTCCACACTAGGATCATATGTAGCAAAACAGAGCAGCAAAGCAGGACATTGCTGGCCTTCAAAGATGGACCATGCTCCAGAAACACCTAGAGAAGAAGGGGAACACCATCTTCCTTCTCTATCACCAAAGAGGGGCCCTACCCCCTCGCCATGGCTCGTAGGCGCCGCACCGTCGGGATTTCGGGAATATCACCCTAGAGCTGGAAGAATGCCACCCTCACATCGTAAGGTGGACATAGGGCGACCACTTCGATTTGGGATATCCCTAGCCGGCCGCTCCGCCACGGTCCATGCCCAACTAGTTGGAGACAAGCTTCATGTAATCGGACAGCGAAGAGGAGGCAGCTCAATCCCTCACCTGCAGAGCCTACCGACCGAGCCCAGCACCCCTGACGACGCCTCGAGCAAGGTCACGACGCGCAAGGCACCGCCGCCGCCAAATCCGCAGTGGATAAAGGGTTTTCACTCGGGCAGGGGGGTCGGGGTGGAGAGCAGGGGACATTGGCTGCGCCCCCATGGAAGAAAGCAGCGCCCTTGGGTGTTGCCGCCACCGGGCCGGCCGGACCGGCCAAGGTTTCCCCCAGTCCCCTAGCTGGCCACCAACACGTACCAACACGGGAGCCAGAAAACAAATCGCTAGCCCACACCGGAGGCGAGAGAGAGGCAACAGGGAAGAGGGAATTCGAACCTCCAGATCTGACGAAGAAGAGACTTCACGCCGGGGCCGGATTCCACCAGCCACCCGCCGTCCGCACGGCCAAGCACGCTGGCCAGCACCCCCTGCGAACGCCGCCAACCGCCCGACGATGCTGCCTCTTCGACTGGAGCCGCCGCCCCAGGAACCACTGGCCTCCGATAGGGGATGGAGCGCCGAGATCCCCGTCACCACCTTCGCCGGCGCTCGTGCGGGCTTACCAGCGGCCGTCTCTGGTAGCGGCGAGGGGAGGAAGGGGGTGGAGGGGCCGAGTCGCCCAAGGGGGCGACGCGAGGGCTGGGAGGAAGGGGGGTGGGGGGTCCACTGGACCTTTACTGATGGACATCCTGGATGGATCTTTGTTGGTACGTTCGTTTGGAAAAAGAAACAAGAAAATCAAGGAAGGCCGTTGGTACGTGAAAGTGAAACGTGCTGTACACAAAAGCGGAGTAGATTATTAGACCACAGCAAAACAGTCCATGAGTCATCACTCTTGAAGAAAGAACAAACACAACAAGGTCAGCTTTTATTTCGCTACTCAGCCATAATTCATCAACTTTTTATATAAGATACTCCCTCTGTAACAATAATACCTAGTACTTCCTACGTAAAGAAAAAATACAACAGCGCTTAGATCAGTACTTTAGTGATCTAAACACTCTTATATTTCTTTACGGACGAAGTACGAGAAAGACTGAGACGAATTATTAACACCTAGCACAAGTCCGAGTCTTCAAAAACCACGGCAGGCCAGGTCTCTTGCTTCATTACTGTGGCCACCACCGAAAAACCACGGCCAAAGACAACTTCTGAATTGACCGTGGAGGGCCATCGACGGCACTGCCATCTTGCTCGTCTGCACTGCAACAGATTGATTACCCAGCCAGGCATACCAAAAACATTAAGAGCATAAATGCACTTTCACCAGACAAGCATTTTTAGGCTAGAGTAAGCTCTCTAAGGCCTTGTTCGGTTCCCTGGGAACCAAAACTCTTGAGGTTTAAACCCACCCAAGGATTGGGTGATCCTCACCCCGTCATCTAATCCCCACGAAACCCCAACAATTGTTTCCCCCAAAATCTCTACCTACTATAACCATTCGGTTAAACTTCTTTGCCATCCCTACGTCTGAAAAGTTTGAGTTGTGTACAAAGGGGCACTGACTTCTAACAACAAGCATGACTTTTAATAACAAGGGACTGAATTTATAATACACCAGTGGCACACAAAATTGAACTTCTAGCAACTCAGTGTGGAAAGGGCACTGGCAATTCAACATCCGACAATTCAGAATTTCAAATGCATAATACATAAAATTTCATAGAAATCTCAATATCTGACAAATGGAAAGTGAATTGAAGTAATGATGTTGTACTAAATTATGAAAAACTTTTTAAAAGCAAATATCAACAAGGCTGAGATTAGTGTTTCATTTATTCTTGGCTGAGATCTTCCATCACGTGAACAGTCACTGTCACCTTAGACGAATACGTTGAGCAAGTGATGCCCCACATCCAATGATCGATCACATCTTCATATCACCACCTGCTGGTGCTCGACCAGAAGGCCCTCGATCGGATGATGGGATGGGCCCTCGATCACATGAACGATTTTTGCAAGGAGCCAGGAGGATGAGACCTAAGGCAGGAGTCACCAAGTGGACCTAACACTATTAGGGAAAACCTTATACACAGAATCTTAGCAGCAACACGGGACAGGAAGGGGCGCTGCTGCTAATTAGCAGTAGCGCGGCATGAAAACAGGCGCTACTGCTACGAACTTAGCAGTAGCGTGGCTCGGTGGAACCGCGCTGCTACTAAAATTAACCGACCGTTCCCGACTACTGCTAATATAATAGTAGTAGCGCGCTTTTTTTAGGTTGTTACTGCTAATTTTGAAACTAGCCACATGGCGGGCCCCGCTTAGCAGTAGCGCGTGTGCCAGAAGAGCGCTACTGCAATCTTATTAGCAGCAGCACGTTTTACACCCAGCGCTACTGCTAATCCGCAGGCATACCACCTGTATGATTGTACGATGTATTGCTCTCGTGCATAGGCACGTATATATGATGTACAAAGGTGGGCCACGGACCTCAACTATACAAGGACCCAATACACAATATGCAATAACACATATACTCAACACCCCCCCCCCCCCCCCCCCCCCCAAGCACCGCGGCTGACGCAAAGACTGGACCGGAACTCCTCAAATGACGCCGTAGGCAAGCCCTTGGTCATGATATCTGCAAATTGTTGGGAAGTAGGGACGTGTAAAACACGAATATGGCCAAGAGCCACCTGTTCCCGAACAAAATGAATATCCAACTCAATATACTTGGTCCATCAATGATGCACCGGGTTAGCGGAGAGGTAGACCGCCCAGACATTGTCGCAGTAGACCATCGTGGCACGGTCAACAGGGCAAGAGAGCTCCTGAAGCAGCTGGCGAAGCCACGAACACTCGGCAACGGCATTGGCCACTGCATGATACTCAGCCTCAGCACTGGAACGAGACACCGTAGGCTGCCGCTTGGACGACCACGAGATGAGTGAGGGTCCAAGGTAGACACAATAGCCCGAAGTGGAGCGACGAGTGTCAGGGTAGCCCGCCCAGTCTGCATCGGAGTAGGCGGTGAGGGCGGTGTCGGCGGAGGCGTGAAGCGTGACGCCAAGATCCATAGTGCCACAGATATAGCGGAGAATCCGCTTGACGGCAGCCCAATGAACGTCGCGAGGAGCATGCATATGAAGACACACCTGCTGCACGGCATACTGGATCTCCGGTCGAGTCAAAGTGATGTACTGGAGAGCACCAACGATAGACCGATAGAAAGCAACATCCGAAGCAGGAGAACCATCCGTGGCAGAAAGCTTGGCCTTCGTATCAACAGGCGTAGCGGCGGGCTTGCAGTTAAGCATGCCAGCACGCTCGAGGAGCTCATGAGCGTACTTTCGCTGATGAAGGAAGAAGCCATCCGGACGGCGCACCACCTCGACACCGAGGAAGTAGTGCAAAGGACCCAAGTCCTTGATGGCGAACTCAGCGTGAAGACGAGCCGTGAGCTGACTGAGGAGACCAGCCGTACATGCCGTCAGGATGATGTCGTCGACATAGAGCAGCAAGTAGGCCATGTCAGAGCCCTGATGATAGATGAAGAGCGAGGCGTCCGAGCGGGTAGAGCGGAACCCCAGCTGGTGGAGAAACGCCGCGATGCGCTGGTACCAAGCGTGCGGAGCCTGCTTGAGTCCGTACAAGGACCGCGAAAGCAGGCACACGTGGTCGGGAAGCGCCGGGTCAACAAACCCATGGGCTGCTAGCAGAAGACCTACTCCTCGAGGTGACCATGGAGGAAGGCGTTGGAGACGTCCATCTGGTGCACCGGCCAAGCACAGGAGACCGCAAGGTGGAGAACCGTGCGTATCGTGCCGGGCTTGACGACCGGAGCGAAGGTGTCGGTGAAGTCGATGCCAGCACGCTGTCAAAAGCCACGAACGACCCATCGCGCTTTGTAACGATCAAGGGTACCATCATGACGGAGTTTGTGTTTAAAGACCCACTTCCCGATAATCACGTTGGCGTGCCGGGGACGGGGAACAAGCTGCCACGTCCGGTTGCGCAACAGAGCGTCAAACTCCTCTTGCATCGCAGCCATCCAGAGCGGGTCACGAAGAGCAGCTCGAACGTAGGATGGCAACGGCGACGGCTAGAGGTGGATGCCGCATGGACGTAGTCATCCGAGGCGTAGCGCGAGCTCGAACGAAAAACGCCCGTACGGGCGCGGGTGACCGGACCGGCCACAGGCGCCGGGGGGGCCGCGAGCGCCGAGGGGGTCGGGGGCGCCGGTTGCGCCGAGGGGGCCGCGGGCGCCAACGTCAGGGGCGCCGGGGGGGCGCGTGCACCGGGGGCGCCGCGGGGGCCGCGGGCGCCGGAGAAGCCGCGAGGGCCGCGGGCGCCAACGTCGGGGGCGCCGGGGGCGCCAGCACCGCGGCTGTAGGAGGTGCCACATGCGGGGGGGGGGGGCGCCTCAAAGCCAGGGGCGGGCCAAGAGAGGCGCGCAAGTGCCCTGGGAGAGGCGTCGAGGAGCCTCCGTCACCGGTGGCGGGAGGAACAGCCGGGGGTACCTGGTGAAACGGAAACACATGCTCATCAAAATAAACGTGCCGGGAAATGAACACACGGTGGGAGACGGGTTTCGTAGCACCGATATCCCTTGGAGTTGGAGGGGTAGCCGATGAAGATGCAAGCGACAGATCGAGGTGCAAGCTTGTGAGAAGCAGTGTCGGCAGTGCTGGGATAGCAAAGGCACCCAAATATACGCAAGTCGTCATAAGACGGGGGTGTGCCAAAGAGAAGATGGTGAGGTGCGTAGTTCCACCGTGGGCGGCAGGGTCTAATGTTAAGAAGAAGTGATGCAGTGGCGAGTGCGTCCGGCCAGAAACGAGGCGGCACGTTGGCATGAAACAGGAGCGTGCGAACGCAGTCATTCAGAGTGCGAAGGACGCGTTCGGCTCGACCGTTCTGCTGTGAAGTGTAGGGGCATGTGAGGCGGAAAACTGTGCCGTGATGCGACAAAAAGGTGCGGAAAGCGAGGTTGTCGAACTCTTTTCCATTGTCCGTCTGAAGCACAAGGATGGGACGCCCAAACTACGTGCGGACATAGGAGTAAAAGGCCGTCAAGGTAGAGAGTGCATCCGACTTTCTGCGCAAAGGAAAAGTCCACACATAATGAGAATAATCATCAAAAATGACTAGATAATATAAATAGCCCGCGTTACTGGGAACCGGAGAAGTCCACACATCGCTATGAATCAACTGAAAAGGAAAAGAAGCAATGGTGGTGGAATTATTAAACGGCAGGCGAACATGTTTGCCGACTCGACGGGCATGACAAGTGTGATCCTCGATCTTATTGCAACTGAAACTGGAACTCCTAAGAATATGACGAAGTGTGACGGGATTAGGATGACCCAAGCGAGCGTGCCAGAGATTGACGCCAGCGGAGAGAGCAACCGGTGCGGTGGTGGTGGATGAAGGCGAGTGCACCGGATAGAGCTCGTCGGGGCTGTCACATCGGTGAAGTACCATCCTGGTTCGAGCGTCTTTGACACAAAAACCAAATTCGTCAAATTCAACGGTAACAGGATTTTCACGAGTGAAACAACGAACGGAAATGAGATTCTTAATAAGATGAGGTGACACAAGTATGTTAGACAAAGATAATGGAGTAGAAGTAGAAGGAAAAGAAGTGTGCCCAACATGTATGATAGGAAGTGTGGAACCATCGCCGACAATGATGCGGCGGTCGGTGGAGACAGGAGTGAAGGAGGCAAAGTTATCAGGATGAGCAAACATGTGAGCCGTAGCACCGGTGTCCATGTACCAATCACCACCTCCAGTGTAGTTGTTCGGCGTAGGAGCGGCATGCAGCCCAGTGAGGAGCACCGGGTCCCAAGGCGCCGGCGGCAGGGACGGAGACGCCATGGGGAAGCCGTAGTCGCTGCTCAACGGCGGCGGTGGGTATGCTCCATACAGCTCCGGCTGTCCCGGCTGCAACTGCGGTGCCGGGTAGGTCGGATGGCCTGCCGGAAAAACCGACGGCCCCGCTGACAGATGCTGCAGGTGCTGGGCGCCGTCTGGCTGCCGCCAAGCGGACGAGTGCTGGCCCGTTGACGACCTCCACCAGGACCCGGGAGACTCCTACGCAGGCGGAGACTCGTACGTGGATGCGGGCGGAGTCCCGTATGCCCCGTACGTGGGAACGGGCGCGTTGTAGGTGGCGGCCGCCCCGTATGGCGGTGGGGCCGCGCTGTACGCCGCTGGCGGCGGGACGGCAGAGGCGGCGGCGGATGGGCCTGGTGACGCCATTGCTGGTCCGACGGCGGCGATCGGCGTGGTTGGGCAGCAGCAGCAGGAGGCGGTTGGGCAGTCGGCTGCAGACGATACGCGCGGCAGCAGCAGCGGCTTGGCGAAGGCTAGCGGCACGACGAGAGACGCGGCGGGGCTAGCGGCTGGGTAGGCGAGAGCGCGGCAGTAGCGGGTACAGGGCCGCGACGCAGCTCGGAGCAGCACACAGCAATTAGAAGTGAAGCGAAGCAGAGGCGGCGGCAGCAGCTCGGCCAAGATACACGCGCACGTACATGTACCAAGAAAGCTAGCTCCCTGCTGGATGGATTGGGCGAAGCAACTTGGCGGCTGGCGCGATGCGGACGGACGTTGGCGGGTTGAGCGACGCGGGGCTTGGCTGGGAGAAGCGCGCGAGTGACGGGCAGCGGCCGGCGCAGGGGTGCGCGGGCGGTGGCGAAGGGAAGGTGGCGGCGGCGGCACGGAGGAGGCGTGCGACGGCGGCGGAAGACTAGAGGTAAAACCTAAAAAATGATACCATGTATGATTGTACGATGTATTGCTCTCGTGCATAGGCACGTAAATATGATGTACAAAGGTGGGCCACGGACCTCAACTATACAAGGAACTAGGAGCCGGGCCCAATACACAATATGCACATAACACATATACTCAACACCACCTTTCGCCCCTTCCCCCTCCCCTCCTCTCTTCCTCACTTTCCCCTAGCTCCCACCTCCTCTCTCCATCACTTTGCTTCTTCCTCCTTACTTCTCCCCCTCCCATTACTCTCCTTCTTCTACCTATCTTTCTCTCTCTTTATTACTCCAAGCTAACTATACACCACCTTCATTAATGCATCTCCTTTCTCTTTTTCCTTCCCCCTCCACTAGAGTAAATTTGTCTCCTCCGAAACTAGCTAGTTAGGTAGATCTAGCTAGCATTTCACTACTAGAGAAAACCTTATACACAGAACTTTAGCAGTAGCGCGGGTCAAAAAAGCACGCTGGTGCTAAGTAGCAGTAGCGCGCCTGTGCAAACTGCGCTGCAGATAAAGTTCTAGCAGTAGCGCGTCTTGTTCTAAACACGTTACTACTAAAATTCCCACGGCTTAGCCGATAGGCTACACATAGTAGTAGCGGCCTATAACGAACCGCGCTACCGCTACTTTCTTTGTAGCAGCGTGTTTTAATCTAAACTTGCTACTGCTAAAGGATATAAAATTAAATGGAAAGCAAATAGAAAGGTAATTGAAAATGAAAGAAATAGAATAAGGTGAAAGGAAAATAATAAAATGTGAAGAAAACTAAATGAAAAGGGGGAAAAGAGAAAGGAGTAGCAGTAGCGTGTATCCCAGAACGCGCTGTAGCTAACGTAGCAGTAGCGCCCTTTCTGGAACGCGCTACTGCTACTTCTGACTTAACCACAGGGTTCGTCCTTCCCCACGGCCACTTCCCCCAAATCCAACTCTCCACTCTCGCCGCCGCCATCGCCCGTCGACCGCCGCACGCTCTCCACACACCCTCCACGCCGCCCCCGACCCCCGATTCAATGCCCCCCCGCCCCCGACCTCAATGCCACCCCGGACGCTGCCCCCGACCCCGATCTCGACGCCGCCATCCGCCGCACGCCCGAGCCACGACCCCGACCTCGACGCCGCCTGCCCCTCCCTCGTCGCAGGCACCCGAGGTGAGCACGCCTGCTCCTCCCTCTCCCTACCTCTGCCTAGGGTTTCTTTATATTTTAGTTGCATCAAATTAGTTAGGGTTCATGTAAGGGTGGAAACAAATCGGATGCGGATGCGGCTCAAATGAGTTAGGGTTCATGTAAGGGTGGAAACGAATCAAATTTCTAAGATGAATCATAAAACGAGTAAAATTTGACCACTTATTTCACTTTATAGTTGGATAATTGGAATATCCACTACCACTTTCCACCCCTATAGGTTCATCAAATTAGATGGTAATTAGGGCAGTAGTTCCTACGTACTAATTAGTTAGTAAGAACTAGGTACTAGTATATTTTTATTTATAGTAAATTTATTTTTAGTAAGAACTAGTTGAATTAATAGAACTAGTTAGTAAGAACTTGTTGCTATTTTTTTAGTTAAAGCAATTTTTCCCGCATCAACATGGACGTTGCCTATCCCGCATCCTCGTCGTCGAGTCGGCGGAGGACGACACCTGCTTGACCAGATGGGGCCTGTCCGGGACTGGGCTCCGCTGGGGTGGTACTGGGAGGCGCTACCTATCGGGGGGCACAGGTTGGTGAGGAGCCATACTGTCGTTGACCCGAACCTTCTTTGGTGGCGGTCGCGTGGGCCAGTGACGGTCCAGAGGCTCGAGGACCCCGCGGAGGTGGTGCGTCACCGTGTCAGTGAGGAGGACGCGCACGTCCGTCGCTACTTGTTTGCGTTGGAGCACAGGTTCTCCAATACCAGGCAGGTTCTCCAGGGATCTCACTGGAGCTATGATCCCGTGATGGTTCCTTCTCTGTGGGTGTCCACCGCTCGTGCCGATACCTATCGTGTGCTAGGGTTTTAGTTGTATTAGTGATGTTATATGTATGACACTATTCGGGATGTATTAGTGATAATATTTGACGATGTACGGACGCATGAGATGATTTACTTTTGCTTATTTAATGCATGCTAATTTGAGTCCTATAAGATAATTGGAAATGTATATCTTGTGTTGCTCAAATAGGATATGTGCTTGCCCAAGTGGCCGGTCATGTTTGCAGGTTACACCTCCGAGTGGCCTATGTTTTGCCGGAGTGTTGATTCATTTCCATTCCGGCAAATTTCAGGCGCTCGATATGTCCTATTTTAGCAAAGGTCATGCCGGATTTTTCCGTGAATTTTGGCATGACTTGTGCCAGAATATGTAGGAAATATCGAGTGCCCCGGATTTGTGTGTTGAGTATCCTGGTAGTTGTCTTCGATCGATTTTCAATTAATTAATGTTTTAACTATGAACATAGGAAATGTCTGACGACGAAAAGGATTTCGGTATTTGCAAATACTGCGAAGACGAGTGCGGCCTGTGCGACGGAATCTTCCTAGATGATGATAGGCGCTTCAGCATCAAGCTGGACGAGAACTTCGAAGTGGATACAGTAAGTCACAACGACAAGTCTTTTTTTGTAATTAAGCATGACATCTGCTTCATTTGCTTCAACTTATATTTTTTTACTATTCTACTAGCGTATCCCCTGCCATTCAAGAGTTTTTGTATTGGATAAGATAGGTTTCAGTCATACTATGGAGGTAAAGAAAGTTTACTTGAAGACCGAGCATGGTTATATTTTCCACGCAAAATTATACAATTCAGATGACTACACCTATTTTGGATGCAAAACATGGTGAGCACTATGCAAAACTTATGCATTTGAGCCTGATATGGTTATCACCTTTGATATTCGTCCGGAAGATGATATTGAAGGTAATACCGACATCTGGGTCGATGTGCAGACGCCTCCAGTTATACCATTATGTAAGTTTCTCAACCATATTTATGTCTTTGATATTGTTTATTCAAAAATAGTTGACAACTAATTTGTATTGTCAGCTTATTTCGATGCAAGCAAACATGTCCAGCGCTTGGTAGACAGGACCGTATACTGTGACGGGGCTGAACTCAACTGCAAGGAGCTCAGTCATTATGTTTCATGGCTTGCGGATCTTGATACTGTCAAGACAAATTTTCTTCCTGCATTTAGAAATGTTAGTACTGAAAACGTGCGACCAATAGTGTTCGTAATGAACTACGGTCACATCTATTTAGGAAGGATGGTAAGATTTTTACTATTTGTCCTCAGTTCATCTTTTCCATACATTATTTTTGAAGCTAAACTTCATTGCTAAGTATGTTACCATACGATATTCTTCAATAGGGACTCCCGATGAATGTTGTGCCTTATGGGATCGAGACTAAAGGTACCATGAGTATTATTAGCTTACGGCCAAGATATCCTACAGATTACTTTAGTGCATTCAAGATTAGCGACGGATGCTTAATAGTGCAAGACTGGACCAAATATGTGATGGGGGAGCGCAGAGAAGTACTAGGGGGCAGCAAACAGATGCGCTACCCACGATTAGGAGACAGGTTCATCTGCATGCTCCAACTTGATCGAGGAGGAGAGCTACACATGTTTTATGTTATTTTACCTAAGAAAGAGCAGCAGGAGTGGTTAGCTAGCTAGGAATGAGTTTGAGGATGATGATGTGCTACACTATTACTATGATGATAAAATAGCTAGTGTTGGTGGTAATGACTATGATGATTATTATTAGCTAGTGTTAGTGGTGATTAAATAAATACTGTTGGTGGTAATGACTATGATGATGATTAAATAGCTTGTGCTGGCGGATTAGATTCAAGTGGAGGCAACATGTGGTGCACATCAAAAGTACTACTAGTCCAAACTAGATCAAGTTTGGATTAGTAGTATACTTTTGACATGCACCACATATTGGCTCCACTTGAACCTAATCCACCTTCATTTGACACACTGTTATGGACATAATGATGTAAACCTCATAACTGGTATTGTACCAATATTTGTACGATGGCGCATAAATACACTAAAAATAAAACAATAAAAAAAGAATACTAGTAGCGATGGAGATAAAACACGCTGCCAGTAGTTACATTAGCAGTAGCGTGGGAGTGAACAAACGCTACAGCTATTTGTCCTAGCAGTAGCGCGTGTGGCATGCGTTACTGCTAAGCAGTAGCTGTAGCGCCTTATTAGTACCGCACCTACCCGCGCTACTAGTGAGCACAAAACCAGTGCTACTGCTAGGGTTTTCCCTAGTAGTGTTTAGTGAAGTGACCTATGTACCTCCCTAACTAGATCTATAGCCTTGTCAAGAAGAGCTTTGTCCACTTTTGATCATTCCATAGGTGTGTGTGGCGACACCTATCGACATCATCATCACCGTTCTCGATCTCGTGATAGGTGATTAAAAAGTTATGCTTTTGCAAGAATGGAAATATGTGTATGTGTGCAATATGACATAATCAGGCGATATGATGGAAATTGTGTGTGTGGCATGAGTTGCCTATGTTTTGCTGAAATGTCGATTTATTTCCGTTTCTACGAATTTCGGGCAAACTCTATATGTCCTATTTTTAGGGAGGGTCATGCCGAATTTTTGTATGACTTTGATGCATGCATGCATTTTAATAATAAATTTGTTTATTATTACCGTGCAGGCATTCATGATGGTCAGTGGAACGGTGGTGGACAGGTGGTTGCGGTCGGCGGTGCAGGACTTAACGAAAATAACCTGACAAAGGTTTTATGTCCGTGTTGAAGATGCAAAGGAGAAGGTTGGCTCGACCCCTATGATGTGATGGCATACCTGCTCATGATTGGTTTCATGGATGACTATACTCGGTGGATAATTGAAGATGTGGATGATGATGTTGAGGACGCTGATGGGGCAGGCAGTGATGACACGGGGCAAGATGAAGAAATGATCGATAATGGCGGCGGAGAAGAGGCCGGACATGGCGGCGGAGAGAACATGGACTCCACGCCACAGAATTCGTCGGTACTAAGTTCAATCGTGCGGGACCCTCATGTTCAAGCACTGCTTCGCAAGGAGACGAGTACTGAGAGAGCTGCTTCTAGAGAGGAGGCCAAGCTGCAGCAACTAGTGGTAGACTTGAACACTTGTATCATGGTTGCAATCCCGAGGTGACCCGCTTGAGTTTCACACTCGAACTCCTGAAGACGAAGGCTAAAAACAAATGGAACAACACTATCCTCGATGAGCTTCTCAAGTACCTAAAGGATGTTCATCCCGCGGGGAATCTATGTCCTACTAGTGTGGATGAGGCCAAGAAGATCGTGTGCCCTCTTGATCTGCCGCACGTTAGATACCATGCATGCATCAACGATTGCATAATTTATCAAAAGGACACCGCAAAAAAAACAAGTTGTCCGGTGTGCAATGCTTCTCGATATAAGAAGGCCGGGAAGAAATCTCCCCAGAAAGCTGTATGGTACTTACCGATCACTCCCCGTCTCCAGCGGTATTTCGTAGATCCCAAGGAAGCAAAGCTCATGCGCTGGCACGTGAAGAGGAAGAAGCCCGACGATGGAGGTGATACGAAGCTGAGACACATCAAGGATGGAAGCCTGTGGAGAGCGTTCAACGGCGAATATCGGTATTTCGCATGTGATGCAAGGAACATCGTGCTCGACGCGTGTACCGATGGCATGAATCCATTTGGCAACCAGAACACCAACCATAGCACATGGCACGTGTTTGTATGGATGTACAACCTCCCCCCTGGTTGTGCATGAAGTCGAAGTACATACACATGAGCATGCTGATTCAAGGGCTGAAACAACTGAAAAATAATATTAATCTGTATCTGGGGCTACTTCAAGAGGAGTTAGACACGTTATGGAAAACACCGGCCAAGACATGGGACGCCGGCAAAGGCGAGTATTTCTATATGAGAGCTGTGTTGATCACAACGGTGCACGACTATCTCGGTTACGGATATGTCGCAGGCCAGGTGTGCCATGGATATTGCGAATGAACAAGGTGCATGGATGATACGACGTCTCAGCAGCTAACGTCAAGGAAAGATGGCGGGTCTGGAAAAATCGTGTACATGGGGCATCGAAGATGGCTCGAGAAGGACGACTCGTGGAGAGACCGTGGAGATCTATTCAATGGTGAGGCTGAGCATCGAGGACCTCCACGTAAGCGGAGTGGTGCCGAAATCGATGAGCTGTTGAAAAACTGGGAACAGTGCCCCGCGCCGGTAAAGATGATGAAAAAGGCGCCAAAGCCGCTGCTGAAGGTATGGAAGACGATGTCTATTTTCTGGGACTTGGAGTACTGGCACAAACTCGACATGCCTCATTGCCTTGATCAAATGCATATCTGTAAGAATGTCCTTGAGAGCTTGCTTGCGACACCGATGAACATGCCGGATAAGACCAAGGATGGGCCGAAGGAAAGAAAAGACTTGCAAGATTTTGAGATTAGGGCAGATCTGCACATGCCGCCCTGTAAAAAGTCAGATGAGACAGAGATGGAGACAGAGGCGTGGGAGAAGAAGGGGAAAAAGTAAAGGAAGAGGATTATTGCCCCCCTTCTCGCTTCACCTTAAGTCCGGCTGAGATCGATCAATTCTTCAAGTGCCTTACCGGAATCAAAGTTAGTTCTGGTTATTGTGGCAAGATTAGCAGATATCTAGACACAAAGAAGAAAAGGTTCAGTGGGATGAAGTCCCATGACTGTCATGTGATGATGATGCAGATGCTACCTGTTGCCCTTAGAGGGATAATGGACAAGCACGTCCATGACACGCTTATTGGTCTCTGCAATTTTTTCGACGTCATCTGTCGAAAGTCGATCAGTGTGAAGCAGCTCCAAAGGCTATAGGAAGAGATCATTGTCATACTAAACGAGCTTGAGATGTACTTCCCTCCCGCGTTCTTTGACGTCATGGTGCATCTATGTTTCCATATTATGGACGACATAATAGACCCGGGGCCGTCATTCCTGCACAACATGATGTCGTTTGAGAGGATGAATGGGGTCATCAAAGGATTCGTTCGTAACATGTCCCGTCGGGATGGAAGCATCGTCCAAGGCTATCTGACACAAGAGTGCATCTCTTTCTGCGAGAATTTTCTATATGGCGCAGACCGGCCGCCTGGTGTTGGTTTGCCCATTAACAAGCACGATGGGAGGCTCAAAGGAGAAGGTCACTCCGACGGTCGCAAGGAACTGCATGTGGCCTACTCAGATCAACGCAACGACTTTGACAGAGCAAACTTGGTAGTGCTACAACACCTAGACCAGGTAGATCTTTTCGTGGCACTGCACAAAGAAACTATCGCAAAGAAGTATCGTGACCGAGGGGTTTGCAGGACGGACGCAGAAGTTACTAGAGAGCACAACTCCACTTTCCTGCATTGGTTCAAAGAGCATATTATTGTTAATCCCCCGGAAGAGGGCTCTAAGGACTGATTGCTCATATATGCCTTAGCACATGGCCCCTCGTCCAACCTCGTCATCTATCAGGCATACGATATCAACGGATACACGTTCTACACGGAGGCCAAAGATATGGACAGTGATGATTAGAACTCAAGGGTGATGATGGAATGCATGACCGACAGTGACAACGGCGCAACTGAGAGGTTTTATGGAAGGATCGAGGAGATCTGGGAGCTTGACTACTCTGGACTGCACAATGCGACGATGTTTCGTGTCAGATGGGCTAAGTATATCGAAAGAGAAAGCCGGTATTTCACTACCATGACTATACCCGACGCCAAGAGCGCTACCGTGAAAGCTATCGCAAAAAATGAGCCATGGGTACATGCTAAGCACGTGACACAATGCTTCTTCATAACTGACCAGCTGTGTTGTCGTGAGGAGAGGCAAAAGGAACGTCATTGGAATAGATGGAGTCGCCAACGAGGAAGACTACGACAACCCAATGAGGGAAGATAACGATGACGATGAAGTATATGTCAAAAGCAGAAACAATACTACATAACCTAAGAAAGATCGTACTCCATGGAAAAGGAAAATTCATAATGAGGGGCTAAATTATTCTTCCACGAACAAGAAGGGAAAGAATCTCACTCAAAAACGAAAACGTCGACGATGAGGAACCGTTATCGGTCAAATGATGTAATATATATGTTCCTATTTTTTGTACACACTTAACTGTTATGCATGGGTCAAATGATGTAATATATATGTTCCTATTTTGTATACATACTTAACCGTCAAATGATGCAATATATATCGCTTTAGTTATATACATTGTATCACCTTCCATTCGTTCTTGCTCTCGGAAAAAAGGAAAAGAAAAGAAAAGGGAGGGAAAATAAAGGAAAAGAAAATAGAAGAAACAAACAGGAAAAATGCTATAGGTACTGGTTATAGCAGTAGCGCTTTTTTGAAAAAGAGCTATAGCTAGTCAAACTAGCAGTAGCGTCGTCCGGAGAAACATGCTATAGCTACCTGTGATAGTTGACAGTTGCTTTTCCATCCACCCCTTCAGAAGCTTCTTGATTTTTTCACAAAAGTATTGGAAGCTATAGCTTCTATCTGCTCCCACCATTGCAGGTAGTCCAAGATACTTATCTGATAGAGCTTGGTTGGTAATGTTTAATTCTTGGCACATCTCATCTCTAGTTTGCATCTGAGTGTTTGGACTGAAATATATGCTTGATTTCCCAACACTTACCAACTGTCCCGAGTTGACACAATAAGTCTCCAACACTTGCTGTAAGGAAGTTGCATTTAACATATCTTCCATCATGAGAATCAGAGAATCGTCGGCGGATAAAAGGTGTGAAACTGACAGTGCATTTCTGCACACTCTTATCCCATCAATGCCACCAACTTCTTCTTCATACTGCAACATGCTAGAAAGAGCTTCTACACAAATCAGAAAGAGATAAGGTGATAGTGGGTCATCTTGCCGAATCCCCCTCGAAGGAGTAAACATGTCTGTTTCTTGGGAGTTAAAACAAAATCTGTATCTTACTGAACTCACACAGGCCATCTTCGTGTTCACAGCCTCGCCAGCGACCGTTGCCCTAATCCCCTGCCCTGGTGCAGAGTAGCCATCTACGGTGTACTACTCTCCCTCCCTCCGCTTCTGAGTAGAGGGTTAGCACCATTCGCCGCTGTGCTGAGCGGGTCATCAAGGGCGGAGATGCAGACGATTGCTCCGTGATTTCGTTTTTCGTATCATGGGGATGCTTGGTGATTTCCTGGCATTTCCTATTGAGCGCTTCAGCCTTGCAAATGGGCGCACACTCTCCTCCGCGTTGGGCCGCCCATCCCCCCACCCCCCCCCCCTCCGTGTTGGGCCCCAAAAAATGTGCCTAGTAAGTTTCAAACCAGCGACCTCCTGGTCCTTTGTTAGCTGCGCTAACCACCCCACCATTCTCAATTGTTGTGCTCAATTACACCACTTTCCTTCTGAATTATTTTTCATTTTTTCTTTTTTACTGGAACGGTTCTGTTTAGTTTTTTTCTTGTTGCTAATTGAAATGAACTTTTTAAATGAATGAAAAAATACAAAATCAATGGAATTTTTATGAAAAACACATTTTTTCAAAATCAATGAAATTTTTTCAAATAGATGCACTTTTCTAAAATCAATGATTTTTTTTTCAAATTTGATGAACTTTTATAAAATCTACAAAAAATTCAAATTTGATGAACCTTTTTTATCAAATTCATGATTTCTTTCCAAAATTCGTGAACACTTTTCAACTCATGATTTTTTTTTCCTTTTGCTAATATTTTTCCAAATGCGATTGAGCAAACCTAGCGAACCAGAGCGAATTCATGATCTACATGGGTCGGCCACTAGCGTCAGCACATGGGCGCCACGGAGCTTCCCTGACACCTGAAGCGCCGAATAGGAGCTCCCTGATTTCCTTGGCTGGGACAGTCCATGGGATCGCGTGGCGGCACTCCATTGTTTGTTATATTAGGTAATGGCACTCCTTGGATGGTTTAGGACTTTGGGCTCTGGGCCATTCCCGTTCATTTATGAGCCAAACTGTATAAGAGAGGGTTGACAATCATGCTAAGTGGCGCATGAGGGTTCATGATGATTGATGGCCTGTAGTATTTGGCGGATAGGTCACTGAATAATGACCCTTTTTGTTGGATCACTAACTAGCGACCTAGCGCGTACCCCCTTGCGCTTCACATGGGTCGGCCCAATTTGGGTTTCTTCCTCACTGGTTTTTGGATGTTCTAGAACCTTTGATGAAATATGTTGAAATAAAGCTTGCTTGCCCGGATGTTTCTACCCTGAGCCGGTTGATGGATATTGCCAACCACTATGCGGATGGTGAAGAGGAAGATCTAATAATGAGAGGCAAGGGATTGTAATGACACCTTACGTACATCGAATTGAAATTAACTGAGGTACAAATCGTTTGTGAATATTTTTATTTGACTTGTTCCAGTAGGATGAAGCAAACCTTGAAAATACTTAAATAGTGGCTCGCTTTTGTCCAGTTTAAAGTATAAGTTATACATGTGTTCTGCTCTAGTGAAGCTGACCCGGAATATTGAGCCTAATTTGAGAGGATTGCAAAACACGACGTACAAAGTCATTACTGATTGGTACTAATTTTAGACAAAGAAAACATAGTCTTGAAATAGACCACATAAGAGCTAGTTAGCTTGGTGATTAAATGAATAATTTTTTAGTTCTGATTGAGTGCTAATTAAAATATTACTGGGTCGTTTGTTATGTTTTTTCTCATTTATTCTTCAGTCTGAACTGTTTTTTACATCGCATTTTTTCTGCCATACTTGAATAAAGTTCATGTTTCTAATAACAGGCGGCATGCTTGACCCAAGCAGATTCACTACTCAGATTGAACGTCATTGTACAGCCCGAGAGAGCAACTAGGATCCTTCAGAGGTGTGCTGCCATGCAATACTTTTCGTGGTAGGACCGGTCAGGTGCTTCTACCGGATTATAAAGAAACCTTCTTTAGATTCTCTCCATGCTGAACATTTCATCGGTTAATGACATGATGACAATGTATGAGATTCAGCATGAAAAACTGACTACATGAGCCGTTCAAGAGGTACAAACGGCAAATGCATTACTGTACACTGGTAGCCATTCTTGTGAGCCTGCCTCCCTCGCCACATTCGTCCCATATCCTAAGAATAAACCCTCAATAAGCCATGTATATATTGGGTTTTTTGTTGTTCTGGTATAGTCCTTTTTTGTTGCGCTTATCAATGTGGCGCAACCTGTCGTTTCTAATACTATATTTTACTTTGACCAGCATTTAGACTTTTATACTTATTTATAACTTTTTTCAATAAATACAAATCATAGTAAATAATTTTACATAATATAATAATAATAATTAATCAAATCATAATGTTGATAGAATATTATTAATAATATTATTATTAAAAATGTTGTAATCTCCACCATTAAAGAATGCGCGTGTACTGCACTAATTTAAGTCATGTTTGGAATGAAAGTTACATTATTTTGTATTTGATTTGCATTGTGCCTTAAAAAAATATTTGAACAAAATCAACGTAGTGTGGGAAAAATACTAAAACATAAAATTGCGTGTCTTCATAGATTAATTTGTGATACTTACATGAATATAGTGTATATATCTGTGTGTTCATTCTTACAACGTATGGTCCCATAAATATCTATGCAATGGTTTCTAGTTTATTTTTTGGTTATGCAAATAGAAATATTTAAAATATTTATGAGAAGCTTGGTACCGAAACATTAACATGATGCTTTGTTTTCTTGTTTCATGCCAAATTAGTCTCACATATTATAATAAAAGACTCAATAATTCGTTGTTAAATGTACTTGCTCTATATTTGATAATGAAATACTGTCGATCTAGCTAAGACAGCTTTGTATAGAACATGTAGGGTGTTCATCAAAGAGACTACCATTCTAGCTAAACAAGGGGCCTTGATATTGCACTAGGATTTTCCATTCTTGGAGGCGACATCTCGAGGTGCAGGCAATGTTGTGCCGAATATAATTCTTGGTCTGCTCTTCATAGCCGGTAACAAAAAGCAGTTACATCATTAAGGATATCAGGTGAAATGAAACTAGGGGGCTCAAAGTTGGTCGTCTACCTACCGCTTTAAAGCATGCCTGCACAATCTCTCGTGTCAAAAGAAAAGAAAAACACTGCTGATGAAGCTGTTGCATGAAACATGAACTAGAGAGGAAACTGTTGCTTTCATACCAGGCCCATCTACTAACTCAGCCGGCCCAATCAATGCAATATGATCACAAGGATCATAAGCCCAACATAGCTCATAACCGTTGTTGGGCCAACCGACACTTTTTACTTGTGTACTGCAACAGTTTTCGCAAGTGGGATTAAATCATTCCTGCTAAAGAAGATGGGGTTAAATCGAGAAATCAAGGCACGCAATTTGAAATGTTTAGAGCTGTTATGATCTGAAACCCAATGGTTGATATGTTCCCAGATGACCCACAAAAAAAAGGTATGTTCCTAGATGAGAACAGTTGCAGCGATCGATGGAGAAGGAAATCATTCATGACCAACTACATGCACAAAAGAAGAATTTTCATCACTCTGAATAATGAACGAACATGGTCAGCTATTATCAGCTTCTATTTCGGCATCTCAGAGTTCAGCAATTTATTATAGTATAACATACAAACATACAAATCTCACTCATAAAACAAAAGTGGACAAACTGGGGCAATAGCCTGTAGTTAACTGAAACTCGTCCACATGAATGAGCCATATCATTGTGGGACTGTATCAAATGTTATGCTGGATGTTACCACCCCATGAAACTTCAGTTCATAAATGTTTCAAACAAACCAAGTCAAAATCACACAATTAGTCACATGAATGCAAGCACTGGACACAAAAGGGAATTCATTCAGGATGCAAATGCGACATGGCAGCACATATCTTATATTTACTAATTGGAAGCACCATACGAGACACCACATTGATCCTCAGAATTAAGAAATTTTGACCATCGGATTAATATATGATTCACCTATAGTCGTAGGATGAAACAGGATACCAACTCTCCTATCCGACTTACAGGAGTCCTCTTCCCCATGGTCTTTCTTTGTTTCCCTCAAAAGTCCTCCTCCCCATGTCTCTTTCCGTTTTCCCTCAAATAAAAAAATAATTTGAGGGTCATCCATAAAGAAAACATACGTGAGTCCTTGTCCCAATGGTCTCTATTTGTTTCGCTAAAAAAATTGTGCGTCTTCACTAAAGAAAACATACGCGAGTCCTCCTCCCCATGGTCACTATTTGTTTCCCTCAAAATAAAATAGTTGAGCGTTATCCCTTGAAGAAAAAGCATGAGCATCATCTAACTTTTCTCTCTTTTGTTTACTACATAAGCGTGACACATGTGTGAGCGGTGAATTATATTTTTAGAGTATGTGTCCGTATCTTGTCTGGAAGCATGCACCTACGGATACTAACGTCCACATATGTACCAATCAGTTATTCTATAGAACGCATTGTGATGAGAAAAGGGAAAAAGTGTGAAATACTTCTCATAATAATTATATCAAGTACTTCACTTTAATATTCGAATTTTTTTTAAGAAAAAATGTCCGCAACTTCTAAAGAGTGTTGTTCATAGTGGAAGCTCCATTTTCACATAAAATACATGGAACATCCGTTTTGATATTCATATAAAATTTTATTGAAAATACATGATTAAGAAAAACAACAACCATACAGATAATCCATCCTGCATGCTTCGATTTGAAAAAATAAAATATGACATTGTGATTTTTCTGTTCAATGTATAGAATATTACTTTGTCCTTTTATAAAATATTTTTCGACATAGCGCACTTCTGCATGGATGTCATAAAGACTAACTGAAGATGAAATTTAGACTTTCATTCATTCTTTTTCTAGAACTTCTACAAATTAATGAGATATTTATAAATGAATTGAACAAACATGATTTTTTTTCTTCATCCACACCAATGCATGTTGACCACATATGCACAACGTCAACAAAGTTGCACCCTCATATTAACTACTACCTCGGTTCCTACATATAAGACGTCTTATATATAGAAATAGAGGGTGTACCATCTATCAACCTGAGGTCAAGTGCGCCATGGCACAATAGGTATATAGAAGGAGTATAACTCATTTAACGTCCAAATCTAACCATCAAAAACAGTAACATGAATTTCACTAATAATATTTAAAATGTGTGTGTTCTAATTTTTCCCTGACATTTCTAATGTGCACAATTTTAGGCATACGATCTATATCCAAAGTGCTAGCTTGTGCAGGTGCACGGGTTGCTAACTAGTTTCACAAATTCAAATACAAATGCTAAACTCATGACTTGTGTAGAGCCGGTGACAAAAGTCACAAGGAAGTATGAATGGGTGTGCCCACCATTGCAAAAATATCATGCCAATAAAACAGAGATGAACAGATTGGGCAGAGCCAGTGTTATAGTTCTTCAGTAGACAATCAACACAACGAAATTCATTCAGCATCAAGCGCAAGTAGAGAGGAAGAATGTTCAACCAGATCCAAGCAGCAGAGTGTGTCCATTAGTCGTCACTATGAAGAATGGACGAACAACAGGTCAGCTATCATCAGCTCATATTATGCTATCTCAGTTTTCAGCAGTTTTTTCTATAAGATAGATAGTACTCCCTTCCCCTTCGTCCCAAAATAAGTGTCGCTAATTTAGTTGTACTAAATCAAAGTTAGTACAAAGTTGTATTAAATCAGCAGCACTTATTTTGGGATGGAGCGAGTACAAAGCATGGGACGAATTATTAACACCTACGAGTTATCAATCAAGGACACTAGCCTGTATGCGTGACAGCCAACTCGCAGAATCTCAAATAGGTTTAATATGCTAATAAGGGTGGGAGCGTCTGCCTTATTATGGTAGCTATGACTATGTAAAACTGATTTTGTTTCAACAACACAGGTTATTTTCCGTTGTACACAGTGGCGTAGGCAGGGTAGGCCTACGCCCCGGGCCAGCCCTTGTATCTACAATACCTACAAAGGCTACAGTGCCAAAAAATACCTACAATATACACAGGATCGTAGAGCCACGCCCCAGGCCATGGCCACAGTTGCCTGGGCCTGGCTACGCCACTGGTTGTACACAATAACTTTATACATGGTCTACGCTACACCTTATGAAGTACCAACTGTTATTCAAGGCGATGTGTAAGAGGTTTGAGAGGTGGCCAAGGAGGTTTTTACCTAACATTGGTGGCATCATATTCTCCTGATCCGACCAGCACCTCCCTTGACATAGGCATAATGTTGGTCACTCAGGACTTTACCGTTGCTGATATTCCGGTTTTTCTTTTCTTTTCTCAGACCCTTCATGTTTTAGATGTGTGCATCCTAGATATACAAAGGCCGAGTGTTGCTCATCAAGATTGTATCCTCTTGATGTTACCTTTTGAGTTAATAAAAGCGATCTTTTCAAAAACAAAATGAGACGGAGTATTAACACCTTTCACGTTTATCATTTGTAGCATATTTATCAACTATTATCAGCTCCTATTTTGGTAACTGTCATGTCAATAAAACAAAGATGACCAGGTTGGGTAATAACATGTAACTCACTAAAACTTAACCACACAAATGAACTATTCCCTCTGTCCCATAATATAAGAGCGTTTTTTACACTAATGTAGTGTCAAAAACGCTCTTATATTATAGGACGGAGGGAGTATATCATTGGGAGACAGTGTCTTACTTTTTCAGTATGCAATCTTTCTTTTTCAGAAGACAATGCACACAAGAAATCCATCCAGGACAAATTTCAAGCAGAGAAAAAGAACTATAAAACAAAGCAAAACAGCAGTGTGTCCTAGTTCTGAACAATGAACCAACATGGTCAGCAATTAAACTCCTATTTTGGTTCGGCAGTTTATTGTATATATAGTACAAATCATGGGACGAATTAACGCCTAAAAGTTATAGATCATGGAATGTTTTAATCTATATCTCCATGTTGTCCCTAAATCCTTGCGAGGACAACACCTTTTGACTTAATGGAAGGTTATCGACAGCAAAATTTTAATATACAACTCAGTAGCCCCTAAATCCTACTCCCCCAAAAAATGCTATTACAAAGAAAACAGGCAAAAATGTTTAAATTCTTAAATGATTGTTTGGAAACAAATACCACATTCCACTTTTCAATTTTTCTGTTGGGTTTTTTTGCTATTTCTTATATATAGAGAGATTTTTTTATACATATGTGATGCATATTTTACAGATACATGATAATTGTTTTCCAAATATGCAATGAATGTTTTTCAAATAGACAATGAAAATTTATATGCATGCGTGTGAGCTTTTTTCCATAATATATATTTTTTCTCATTTCAAAATGATGATGAACAATATTTTATGTTTCAACATGTGAAGTAAATTTTTTCTAATTTTTGACACAAAATGCTCTTACTCAAAATACAGGAAAACCTATTACCCGCGTAGGGCGGAAAATACACATCAAGCACACACTGCTACATGGGCCAGCCCGTTTCTCTCTCTTATCTGTGCACTTTAATCGGCATTGGCAAAATTCTGGAAACCTTCCTTTAATCGGTTATTTTTCTGTGCTTTTTTCTTTCAGTTTTCTTTCGGTTTGTTCATATTTTTGTCATCTTTATGTTTCCCATTTTCATTTTTGGTTTTGTTTTATAATTTTTATCATTTTCCATCTTTGTATTTTCAATTTTTTGATATAAGTGTTAAAACCTAGAAACTTTTTTCAATCGGGGAATTTTCTTAAAATCTGCTTTCCCCAAATACATGAATTCAAAAGAATTAACATTTTTCAAATTACTGAACAACTATTGGAAAATTCAGGAAAATTTTCTAATTAATGAAATATTTCTCCATATTTGGAACATTTTTTGAGATATGGGAACATCTTAAAAATTTATGAACTTGTTTTCAAGTTTTGTACATTCTTTGAAATTCAGAGACATTTTTAATATCATGACAATTATTTAAAATACACAAATATTAATAAATTCGTGATTTTTTAATTTTATATGATTTTTATATTTCTCGGCATTTTTAAAATTAAGGAATATCAAGATTAAAGATATTTTATAAATTGAGAACATTTTCGGAAATCTGAGAACATTGTTTACCTTGTCAACATTTTTATTTCGGATTATTTTTTTCAAATTTTGATTTTTTAAATTTTTTATAATTTATAATGTTTAATGAAATAAAAGAGTTCTGGAATTGTCAGCGAGGGCTTCAATGATGACAGGAGACATTGTTGATTTAAATGATCGCTAAATTCATATGTACGAGTTTTACTTAAGTTATTGTTGTTGGTGGTGGCGTTGTTAATATTATTATCTGCTCTCAGGGTGGAGTAAGTGTTGGTTTAATGAAATCGATGGACGAAGTCGATGACAGGCTGAAGCAGTACAAGATAGTCGAAATTCTACGTGTGGTGAATTTACTATAAAAGAAAATTCAATATTTATTACAAACTTTCATATTTATTCATAACTCTTATAAAATAAAAATAGTAATACTTTTTGAAATTTAATTATTATAATTAATCAGATCAGTGTGTTGCCAAAATATTTGTAGTAAAGTTTTTATCATACTGTCGTAATATCAATCATTGAAAATGCACGTGCACTGCACTAACTTTAAGTCACATTTGTAATGAAAGCTATATTATTTTCTATCTGATTTACATTGTGCCTTAAATATAAATTTGAATTAAATCTCTATAATGTGAAATACTAAAACATAAAATTGCATGCCTTCGTAAATTAATTTATCATACTTACATGCTCATATTATATATACATATATGTGTGTGCATCCGTAAAAGATATGGTGTAATAAATATCTTCACAATGGATTCTAGTTTATGATTAGGTATACGCAAATAGGAATGTCTAGAATATATAAAATATTTATGTGGGGCTTGTTACTGAACAATTAGCATTATGCTTCTTTATCTTTTCTTTTCATGTTAAATGTGTCTCACATATTATACATGATCCAATAATTTGTTCTACATGGCTCAATATTTGATAATGGAATGCAATTGACCTTGCTAAGATAGCTTTGTGTTGAAATATAGGGTGTTCATCAGAGATAGAAAATCAATCTAGCTAAACGAGCGGCCTTGATTTTGCGGGATTTTCCATTCTTGGAGACGGCGTCTCAAGGTGGAGGCAAAGCTGCGAGGAATATAATTCTTGGTCAATTCTTCATAGACGGTACCAAAATGCAGTTACATCATTCAGAACATCAGGTAAAATGAAACCAGGGGGCTCAGAGTTGGTCTTCTACACCTTAAAAGCATGCCTGCGCAAGACATAAACAACAGAAAGCTGCTGCTTTCATTCTAGGCCCACATAGTAACTCGGCCAAGACAAAAACAATGCAATATGACAAGGATCCGAAGCCTAATCAAGGCGAGACTTTTTAGTTCTCCCAGATGATATTAAATTATTCTTGCTGAAGAAGATGAGATTAAATCCAGAAATACATGATCAAAATTTTTAGAGCTGTTACGATCAAAAATCCGATGGTTGATACTTGATCGGTTACCAGATGAGATCAAATGAAGCAAGTTGAGAACTGGTTGCATTGAGGTGGGTAGGTTTTGGCCAAAACGTAAGTTCAACACTGAAAATTCCTAATAACATCCCTTCTTTATCATAAAAATGTATATTTCACAAATTGAGGGAGAAGTGCTAAAGACAAGACTTGTGTTGGATTAGCGATGAAAAGTCATAAGTTTTTTTTGCGGGGAAAGTCATAAGTAAGTATTGACTGGACGAGCCAATAAAACAAAGATGACTAAATTGGAAAATAGCCTACACTAAGCTGAAACTTGTTATCGTTAGTCAGAATCAGAATTTTAAAATTAACAATCAAAAGAAATTTGAGTTTCAAACTGTATCCAGCAAACAGGTGGAAATCTCATAATCTTTATAAGTTATAGCATGGCTGGACAGAAGGAACTCATTCAGGACCATTGCGCCCATAGAAGAGAATTTTCAACCACAGCAAAACAGCAGAGCGTGCCCCCCTCGGTCATCACTCTAAAGAATGAACAAATATTGTCAGCTATTATCAGCTTCTATTTCGGTATATTAGAATTCAGCAATTTATTCTATAAAGACATACATAGTACAAAGAATGTCCATCAGTTTGAAGCCATAGCAGAACAGCAGAGAGTGTCCATCAGTTGTCACTTTGAAGAATGGATGAATTGTTAGCTATTATCAACTTATATTTCGGTATCTCAGAGTCCAGCAATTTATTCTATAACATACATAGTACAAAGAATGTCCGTCAGTTTGAAGCCATAGTAAAACAGCGGAGAGTGTACATCAGTCGTCAGTTTCAAGAATGAATGAACAGGGTCAGATATTATCAGCTTCTTTTTTGGTATGTCAGAGTTTCAGGAGTTTATTCTATAACATATATAGTAAACAGAATGAGGCTGATTATTAAGTATTAATACCTTACATGCTTATCAAGCAGAGAAAGAAGAATTTCTAACCACAGCAAAACAGCAGTGTGTCCATCAGTCATCAACAAAATATCAAGTTTTTTTTGGCAGGGAAAAAGAAGTTCACAACTGAAAGTTCGTAAAAGGCCCTTCTTTAACATGGTGGTAGCATGGCAACTCATGTTCCACTGGATGACTCTGTTAAGTCAGTGCAAAAAGTCATGAGTAAGTATTCACCGGATAAGCCCTCCTTTGTGGCAATGTCATGCAGTAAAACAAAGATGACCAGATTGGTCAATAGCCTATAACTAACTAAAACTCATCCACACAAATGAACCAGTGTCAGAGAAGAACAAAAGTGAACTAGAGCAAAACAGCAGAGCACTTTGGGGAAAATAGCTTGCAATTAGGTAAAACCCATCCACATGAATGAACCATATCATCGCGAGCCAGTATCAGACTTCTTTAAGTTGACAATTGATTCTGCCATCACGGCCACTACAAAAGAACCATGAGTTTCATGCTGTATCCAACAAACAGGTGAAAATGTCGTAACCAGGCGAATGCAAGAGATATTTATCAGTTGTAGCATGGCTGGATAAAATGGAATTCATTCAGGAATCAGGATAAACTGCAAGCAGAGAAAGAAGTATTTTCATCCACATCGAAAACAGCAGTGTGTCCATCAGTGAACAATCTTAAGAATGAACGAACAGGGTCAGCTATTATCAGCTTCTATTTTGGTATCTCAGAGTTTAGCAATTTATTGTATAACATACATAGTACAAAGAATGAGACGAATTATTAACACCTACAAGTCATCGATCACGGGACATTCTAGTGGGTCTTGCTCCTGGTGGTGGTGGAAGGGGTGCGGTGGAAGTGCAGCATCCCGGTGTCGGGGCTCCGGCGGGGCGACGGGCAGTGGACGCTGCTGCTGCGGCCGAGCCAGTAGAACCTCCTGAGTAGGGAGTCGAGGAGTGGTGGGCATAGAATGGCTGACAAAACTATTGATGTTGTATGTTTGATGTTGTATTGTTGAACTATTTGTTGTATTGAAAAATAAACTATTTGTTCGAGTGGTAATAAATTGGACTATTTATTGTTGATTTATGTTTTAAGTGTTTGATCTTCTTGTTTCTATTTTGAGTGTGATATGTTGTTTGTGCTGGGCGCGAGTGCTGTATATTTACCGCGCCTGCTGGCAGGGCCGGTCCTGAAATTTCGGGGGCCCGGGGCGAAACTAAAATTCGGGGCCTGAAATGTAACCAATAAACACTAAAATGTGTCCAAGTGCAGTATCCATACCAAATGATTTATACATATTACATTAAAACATCTTCTAACATTCCTCGATGTAAATTCACTTACGATCAATGTCAGCCTCTTCCAATAATTTCTTCTCTATGCATAACGTTGCCAAATCATTCAACCTCTCTCGAGTCATTATTGAACCAAATACTTCTTCAATAATTCAACTTTGAAAAGCTTCTTCCAGGTGGTGCAATATCATATGCACAGTAAATAAGATATGATAAGCAACGGAGACATTAGGATAATAATCGAACAGTATCAAATGCTCGAAAATCTACATATCACCATCTGGCAAAGTGAATTTTATAACCTTTAATTGCAAAGTAAAATCATATACCTCAATGTCAGATGAACCATTGCGAGACAAAGTTTTTGCAATTTTTGTTCAACACTTTTCATGTTCATTATCATTGAATGACTTCAGGGTGCCCGCTCTCAATAAAAATCTGAATATATCTTCAAACACCATGAGTATCGGCAATTCATCATCTTGGCTCATCGACACATTAGTATACCCTTGATTTTTTTTTGCCAATAGACCCTCTCTGTGATTCTACCAAGAAGACCTCAGGTTATTTTCTTTTTCTTTTATCCCTACCGAATGAGTAATCTTCGACCACATGATAACACAATGCTGAAAATAAAGAAAAATGTATCAATGGCTGCCCAGTGTTAGTCGAAGGTAAATTACTCAATTAGCAAATAGCAACATATATAGGATTAGGGAATAGGAAATAGGGAATGATTATTGATATACCTAATATCGTGAATTAGTCGAGATCGCGTAGGCGATGAAAGTCGGCGATGACGTGATGTACATGTACACCCAGTGTGTGAAGGCTGGAGAGCAGAGACCAGAGGCGCTCGGCGATGTTGTGCGTGCTGCACTGCTGTGCCTCCGCTGCTGCCTGGGAGATGGGAATCGGGAGTACTGGATCTGGGGAAAAGAGAGTACGTAATTAGGGATCTCACAATCGTTCTTTTGAGGGATCAAAGGCAAGCTACGTTTTTTTAGGTAATTCATCAAAGGAAAACTACGTGAGTACCCCATCCCTGGCGCTAACTGCGTGCGTACTCTGGACCTTTTCTTTCTGAGAAAAGCGTACGCTGGGTTACTTTTGTTTTCCGGAGAAGGCGGAAGGCCTTATGGGCCAATTACCTATATACAACATGCAAACCCTGGGAGGGGGCCCCTGGAATTTTGGGGCCCGGGGCGGCCGCCCCCCCTGCCATCCCCACCTGATGTGCTCAATTACACCGTTTTCTATCTGTATTTTTTTTCATTTTTATTGGAAAGTTCTATTTGATTTTTATTTCTTTTTTTCCTTTTGCTAATTGAAACGAATGTTTTGAAGTTGATTTTTCTAAATCAATAAAAAACCCCAAAATTGATGAACTTTTTTCAAAACTAATAAAAAAATTCAAATTGATGATTTTTTTACCAGTATCAATGAATTTTTTTTCAAATTTGATAATTTTTTATAAAAAATGGATAAATAGTTTTCAAATTCGTTGAACATTTTATCAAAGTCATGAACGTCTTTCAAAATTTGTGAACTTTTTGGATTCTCGATTTTGTGTTGTTTTTTCTGCTCAATTGTTTTCCCAAATGTGATCGAGCAAGCCAGGCAAACCAGACGCTTTTGGGATCTACATGGGCCGGCCCAGTAGTGTCGGTGCATGGCCGGCGGGGCCTTACCTAAAATAAAAAAACAAATTCATGGAGTGTCGCTGCCAAGGAAATCAGGGAGCCCTATTCGGCGCGTGGGCGCCAGGGAGGTTCCCTTGCGCCTGAAGCACCGAATAGGGGCTTCCTGATTTCCTTGGCAGCAGCACTCCATGAATTTGTTTTTTATTTTAGGTAAGGGATTTCAATTTTCATGCCCTTGGTTCCTTAGTTGTGCTTGCAGATATGATGCAACAATTTCAATAATTACTGGATTGAGCACCTGTTTATGTGTGGAATTTAATAATTACTCGATTGGTTTGGTAAGCACAACCAGGAAACCATGGGCACGGAAATAGAAAATCACTTTAGGTAATGGCATCCTTGGACGGTTTCGGCCTTTGGCTCTGGGCCATTACCAATCACTTGCGAGCCGAATTATATAAGGGAGGGCCGAGAACCATTCGCGTACCCTTTCTGCCTCGGAGGCGCATGAGGGTTCATGATGGCCAGTCCTATTGGCGGATAGGACGCTGAATAACGACCCTTTTTTGTTGGATCACTAAATAGCGACCTAGCCCATAACCCCTAGCGCGCTTGGTAATCTATATGGGCCGGCCCAATTTGGGTTTCTTCCTCACCGGTTTAGGAGAACAGAGTGTGTCGTAGGAGCGTAGCTATGAAGAATGAACCAACATGATCAGCAATTATAAACTACTATTTTGGTATCGCATAACATACATAGCACAAAGAATGGGACATTTTAATCCCAGGTACCACGCTAGCAATGACCACTGGTAAAATACTTGCGAAGATAACACCTTTTGACTTGGTGGAGGGCTATCGACAGCAAAATTTTCATACGCAACTCAGCTCGAGCATTCTCTCTCACTCACTCTCTCTCTCTCTCTCTCTCTCTCTCTGTGTGTGTGTGTGTGTGTGTAATAGATGTCTGTTTACAAATAAATCCCACCTCCCTCTTTTCAATTTTTCCGTTGGTTTTCGTTCCTATTTCTTATATCTATAGAGCATTGTTTTTATAATATGTGATGCATATTTTACAGAAACATGACAATTATTTTTCAACTATGCAATTAATATTTTTTTCAATACATAATGAAAATTTCGTATGCATGAATGTGAGCGTATTTCCCCCATAATATATAGTTTTTAACTTCAAAATGATGATTAACAAATTCTTTTATTTTCACCTATATGAGATAAAAATATTTTGTTTGTATTTTTTGACACCAAATGCTCTTACTCAAAATACAGGAAAACCTATTGTCCACGTTGGGCCGTAAATGCCCATCAAACGCACACGATCCCTGAGGGCTGCCCCGCTACATGGGCGACCACATTTTGCCCTTTTATCAGTGTATGCTTTCCAATTGTTTTGGGAAGATACAGGAACCTTCCTTGAATCGGTTGCTTTTCTGCGTTTCTTTCTTTCTGTTTTCTTTCGGTTTTTTCTTTTTTTTTCCATTTATTAATTTTTTTAAATCATTTTCTTTTTTATTTTTTTCTTTTCTTTCTTTTTTCTTTTTTCCTTTTTCCATTTCCCATCTTTATATTTTAAAATTCAAATACTTTTAAAAAAATAGAAACTTTTTTAAATAAGAAAATTTTTCAAAGCGCCAATTTGTTTTCCGAAGTCATGAATTTATAGAAATAATGTAACAATTGTCAAATTCATGAAATGTTTTTCAATCCAGGAGCTCTTTCTAGTTAATTAATTATTTATTGGCATTTGGAACATTTTCTCAAATATAGGAAATTTAAAGAAATTATGAATGTCATTTGAAATTTCGTACAATTTTATAAATTCAAAAATATTTTTCACATCATTATCATTTTTATAATACATGAATATTTTCAAATCATGAACAGCTGTTAAACCGTATACCAATTTTGAAATTCATACCCCATTTTAAAATTCATGAACATTTTAAAATCTAAGGTATATCAAAATTTAAAGTAAGTAAATTGGAACATTTCAAGAAATCTGAGAACATTCTTTATTTCTTAAACATTTTTGTAAATATTGAACATTTATCTAATTTGTTAATATTTTATAAAATTTGTGATTTATTATTTATTCATGAAGTGTTTTTAATTACAAAATTTGTTTGGAATTCAGAAATTTTGCTGAAATTCAGACTATTTTCCGAAATACAGGAGTACTTGATTCGGGTATTGGAAGAGGCGCCACCGCTGGAGTGAATCACTGAGCGACATGGGCCAGTTTTTCTTATATTGTTGCAGGTGGTGGTAACGTTGCTGATGTTATTCTCTGCTCCTATAACAGTGGCAAGACTAAAAACATCGGATGAAGATGACGATAGGCTCGAGCAGGTGGAGACAACCGGAATTCTACGGGCGTTGAATGTCGTGCAAAAATAAATTCAATATTTATTGCAAACTTTCATATTTAGTAATAACTCTTTAAAAATAACAATCGTAGTACCTTTTAAAATTTATTTATTATAGTTAATCAGATCATAGTGTTGCTAAAATATTTGAAGTAATGTTATTTATGATAATATTGTAATGTTAATTTTTCAAAATGAACGTGCACGTGCACTAACTTTAAATCACATTTGTAATCAAAGTTATATTACTTTATATTTGATTTACATTGTGCCTTAAAAATATATTTGAATCAAACTTATATGATGTGTGAACAATAATATTAAAACATAACATTGCATGCCTTCGTAGATTAATTTATGATACTTACATACTCATATTTTATATACATATATGTGTGTGTGCATCCGTAAAAGATATGGTCTCATAAATATCTTTAGAATAGATACTAGTTTATGATTAGGTGTATGCACATAGAAAACTCTAGAATATGTAAAATATTTATTTGGGGCTTGTTACCAAACAATTAGCATCATGCTTAGAGCCTGTTCGGCAGCCCTCTGCTCCTTACTTCGCAACTCCCTGCTCCATGTAGGCGTGGAGTGCGCGGAGCGTCACTTCACCCGCTCCGAGAAAATGGCCTGCTGGCCACTCCGCTCCGCTTTGATGAAAGCGTCAAGCTAGCGCGTTCGGTGCCACACTGGCCGCTCCAGGAGCGGTGTTGCGGAGCTGAGGGCTGCCGAACAGGCTCTTATTCACCTTTTTTTTTCAAGTTCAATGGATCTCACATATTATAAAGACTAACAATTTTTTCTACATGTACTTGCTGAATATTTCATAATGGAATACAATTGACCTTGCTAAGATAGCTTTGTGTAGAACATGTAGGGTGTTGATCAGAGATAGAAAATCAATCTAGCTAAACAAACGGCTTTGATTTTGCCGGATTTTCCATTTTTTGAGGCAACGTCTCAAGTTGAAGGCAACATTGTGAGGAATATAATTCTTGGTCAGTTCTTCATAGTTGGTACCAAAAAGCAGTTACATCATTCAGAACATCGGGTAAAATGAAACTAGGGGGCTCAGAGTTGGTCTTCTATCGTTTAAAAGCATGCCTGGGCAAGGCTCTCACGTCAACATGAACAACAGAGGAAAGTTGTTGCTTTCATTATAGGCCCATCTAGTAACTCAGCCGAGAGCAAAACAATGTTATTTGACAAGGATCCTAAGCCCAATCAATGGAGACTCTTTAGTTCTCCCAGATGAGATTAAATCATTCCTGCTGAAGAAAATGGGATTAAATCAAGAAATACATGATCAAAAGGTTTAGAGCTGCTACGATCTAAAGTCTGATGGTTGATACTTTATACATTCCCAAATGAGATGAAATGAAGCAAAGAACTGATAGTAAGTTCAAAACTGAAAATTCATATTAACATCCCTTGTTTATCATATGAATGTGTATTTCACAATTGAGACAGAAGTGCTAAAGTTGTGACTTGTGTTGTATTAGCAATGAAAAGTCATAAGTATTGACTGGAAGTGTCAATAAAGCAAAGATGACTAAATTGGAAAATAGCCTACAATTAGCTGAAACTTATTGTCATGAGTCAGAATCAGAGTTTTTAAGTTGACAATCAAAAGGAATTTGAGTTTCAAACTGTATCCAGCAAACAGGTGGAAATCTCATACTGTTTATAAGTTATAGCATGGCTGAACAGAAGGAACTCATTCAGGACCATTGCACGCATAGAAGAAGAATTTTCAACCACAGAAAAGCAGCAGAGTGTGCGCCGCTCGGTCATCACTCTGAAGAATGAAGTCTATTTCGGCATCTCAGAGTTCAGCAATTATTGCATATAAATATACATAGTACAAGAATGTTCATCGGTTTGATGCCATAGCAAACAGCAGAAAGTGTCCACCAGTCATCACTTTGAAAAATGAACAAACAGGGTCAGCTATTATCAGCTATTCAGCTTCTGTTTTCGTATGTCAGACTTTCAGCAGTTTATTGTATAACATATATAGTACTCCCTCCGTTCCGAATTACTTGTCGCGGGTATGGATGTATCTAGATGTATTTTAGTTCTAGATACATCCATTCCTGCGACGAGTAATTTGGAACGGAGGGAGTATGAAGAATGAGGCTGGTTATTAACACCTTACATGCTTATCAAGCAGAGAAATAAGAGTTTCTAACCACAGCAAAACAGCATTGTGTGTCCATGAGTTATCGAAAAAATATCAAAGTTCACAATTGAATGTTCATAAAAGGCCCTTCTTTAACATGATAGTAGCATGGCAACACATATTTCACTGGATGACTGTTAAATCAGTGCAAAAAGTCAGGAGTAAGTATTCACTGGATGTGCGCACCTTTGTAGCAATGTCATGCAATAAAACAAAGATGACCAGATTGGTCAATGGCCTATAAGTAACTAAAATTCATTCCACACAAATGAACCGTGTCAGAGAAGAAGAATAGTCAACCAGAGCAAAACAGCAGAGTACTTTGGGCAAAATAGCCTACAGTTAGGTAAAACCCATCCACACAAATGAATCATATCATTGCGAGCCAGTATCAGACTTCTTTAAGTTGACTGTTGATTCTGCCATCACTACCACTACAAAAGAACCTTGAGTTCCATGCTGTATCCAACAAACAGGTGAAAATGTCATAACCAGGCGAATTCATTTAGGAATCAGGATGAAATGCAGGAAAAAAAGGAAGAATTTCTATCCACATCAAAAACAGCAGCTCGTCCATCAGTGAACACTCTTAAGAATGAACGAACAGGGTCAGCTATTATCAGCTTCTATTTCAGTTTCTGGATCCAGCAGTTTATTGTATAACATACATAGTACAAAGAATGGGACGAATTATTAACACCTACAAGTTACCAATGAGGGGACATTTTGGCGTGCGTCTTCCACTCCCAGGCACCGTCGGTCGCGATGCTGTCCAATATGGCAGCCTGATTACTGTCGCCAGCAGCGAAATATCGGCAAACCACGACCAAGACAACTTCTGAATTGATGGTGAACCTGAAACATCCTTGTGACAACATGGAAGAGCAACATTTGGTTAACTTGAATGGCCTTTACACCAGGACCAGGACCAGGACCAGGACACATTGAGCCTGCAGCAGGAGAAACATTTCACTGTCCATGGCTAATGTTGTTGCTGTTGATGTCTGTGACTGCGAGCAGGAAAGAGGTTGAGACGCCTCCTGCCTTGGGTCTTGCTCCTGGTGGTGGAAGGGGTGCGGTGGAAGCGCAGCATTCCGGTGTCGGGGCTCCGGCGGGGCGACGGGCAGTGGACGCTGCTGCTGCGGCCGAGCCAGTAGAACCTCCTGAGCAGGGAGTCGCGGCGGCCGGCGCTATGTACATGCGCGTGCAGCGAGTCCGCCGGCGACACCTCGGAGTCGACGCCGCCCGCGGACGACGACACGGAGTGGCTGCCCCCGTTGACCCGGGCCGCGGCGTGGCCCTGCGCCCGGGACCTCGCCGCGGCGTCTGTCTCCCGCCACGACTGGGAGGACAGGGATCTGCTGAAGAAGCCCGCCACCGGGTTCGCCGCCCGGCGGGTGCGGTCCCACCACGGCCTGAGCGAGGCCTTGCTTGAGCTGGAGTGGAGCACGAGCGCGGAGGCGGAAGCAGGGGCGGTGGTGCTGGGCGCAGCGGCGGCGGCGGAGGTTGAGGCGGAGGCGGAGTCGTTGGCGTCCCAGGACTGGCGGGAGGGGAGCCAGGAGGCGGGGTCGTGGCCGTGCTCGCAGCAGACGATCCACTCGCAGGACTGGCGGAGGGAGCGCTTCCGCTGCAGCGGTGGCGGCGGCTCCGGCTCGGCCCTGGGCTCGGGATCTTGGTCTCCAGCTCCGACCGGCGCGGGCCGGTCCTGCTGGTCGTGGAGCTGGAAGAGGCGGAGCAGCGTCGTCCTGCCCCCGCCTTCCTCCGCCACCTCCTGCGCCGCGGCCACCACCGGTCGAGGAGGAGGAGGGGGGAGGGGGGACGGGGAGGGGGCCGGGGGCGTGGCCGGGAGCGCGGCGGCGGAGAGGCGCTCGAGGAGGCAGGCGGAGCAGAAGCCGGTGAAGGGCGGCTGCGACGGGTGCCTGGCGCACCGGGACAGGTCGGGATTCATCGCCCGCCGGCCACCGCCACCGCCGCCGCCCGGGAGCCGGAGGCGAGACCAATTCCGCGGCGGGGAAAGGGGATCGATTTGGTTTGACCGGACAAAGGCTAGGGCTTTGACCAGCCCGCCGCCCGCTCCTCTCCTAAGCTCAGTCTTCACTCTCAGTGGGTGTGGTGTGGTGTGGGGAATCCAATTGGAAGTGGACAGAGAGAAAGGGGGAGAGCCGTTGTGTCCTTGGCTCGGCTTGTCTCGCTGCCAAGTGGGCCCGCCCCTCACAGCACAACGGCTCTCTCAGCCACCCTCCCACAAACACAATCGCAAAAGCCACATGGAAGGTTGGAGAGCCAACTCGGAGCGCGATACGCAACACAGTTCAGCCGAGACTTTCCAACCACAAGCCCCGCTCGTCCGAAAGGGACCTTGTCAGGGTTCATGGCCACGACTGGCTGAGCTAGGTCGATTTGCTTGCCTCTAGCTCGATCGTCGATCGGCGGGCGAAATTGTAAGGAGCGGGGGTTGCCGATGAACGGAAGTCGTGACAAAGGATGAAGAAGACGTAGATTGTAACAAAGGTCCGATTGATTGATTGATTGATTGGTTTGCGGGCTTCAGTTTACAATCGGCCATCACCCTTTACATTATATGGCCTTTCCGTGTAAGTCACTGCCGCGTATATGTTCGTTTACGTGTTTGTGTCCGTGTACATGGACGAAGTTATTGCCTTGGCCTTGTTGACTCAGGGACGACGGTGTACTACAAAGTGGTCGGCTCGTTTACAAGGAGCCCAGCAGTAGGCCTGCGCGAGGGCCAAGAAGGTTGCTCGGTGCCACATGAGTTGTTGGGATTCTCCAAGTATAAGGGTGAAGCAGAACAGGAGCAATATGTCCCTCAGTTAGAGAATCAATGTTATCAATCCACTAGGAGTCTCCAAGCTAACAAACAAACACAAACACAAACACACACACACACACACACACACACACTCGTCCCCAACATGGCAAGAGGATTGTCAATCCCCTTGTGTTCCTAGTTACATGATTAAATAGCAAGTGGTAGAGATAGTTTGTAGTAATGTAACACGGCAAAAATAGAAGTAGCCATTTTGCAAAAGAATTTAGTAACGGAGAATAGACCTAGTGGGCATAGGTTGATTAGTGGTATCTTTCTCGAAAACAGGCAAATGACATGGTGAACAAATTACAGTTGGGCAACGATAAAATTGCAATATTTATGACTATGATCATTTACGGCACAATCTTATATAGGCATTACATAATAAGTAGACTGTTAATCCAATTGCATCTACCACTAATACTCAACCGCTATCCAGCATGCATCTCAATGTGTTAAGTTTGCAAGGACCAAAGCATCAATAAGCAAGATGACATAATGTAGACACCAAGACATCAATCAATATGATGAAACCCTGTTGTTTTATCCTTAGTGGCATGTGACGCCCTCGATTCAATCGTACACTAATCATATACGCAAATGTGTACGATCAAGATCAAGGACTCACGGGAAGATATCACAACATAACTCTAGACACAAAATAAAATAATACAAGCTTTATATTAAAAGCCAGGGGCCTCGAGGGCTCGAATACATAAGCTTGAATACACAAGAGTCAGCGGAAGCAACAATATCTGAGTACAGACATAAATTAGACAAGATTGCCTTAAGAAGGCTAGCACAAAAGCAACATCGATCGAAAAGGCAAGGCCTCCTGCCTGGGAGCTGTTGGGGACCGTTGCAGAAAACAAAAATTTTCCTACGGTTTCACCAAGATCCATCTATGAGTTCATCTAGCAACGAGTGATCGGATGCATCTACATACCTTGTAGATCGCGAGCGGAAGCGTTCAAAGAACGGGGATGAGGGAGTCGTACTCGACGTGATCCAAATCACCGGAGATACTAGCGCCGAACGGACGGCACCTCCGCATTCAACACACGTACGGTCAGCGTGACGTCTCCTCCTTCTTGATACAGCAAGGGGAAAGGAGAGGTTGAGGAAGATGGCTCCAGCAGCAGCACGACGGCATGGTGGTGGTGGAGAAGCAGTACTCCGACAGGGCTTCGCCGAGCTCTACGGAGGAGGAGGAGGTGTTGGAGGGGAGAGGGAGGCGCCAGGGGCATGGGTCCGGCTGCCCTCCCTCCCCCTCTATATATAGGGTCCCCAAGGGGGGGGCGCCGGCCCTGGAGATCCAATCTCCCAAGGGGGCGCCAAGGGGGGTGGAGTGCCCCCCAAGGCAAGTGCCCCCCCCCACCCTAGGGTTCCCAACCCTAGGCGCAGGGGGAAGGCCCAAGGGGGGCGCACCAGCCCACTAGGGGCTGGTTCCCCTCCCACTTCAGCCCATGGAGCCCTCAGGGATAGGTGGCCCCACCCGGTGGACCCCCGGGACCCTTCCGGTGGTCCCGGTACAATACCGGTGACCCCGAAACTTGTCCCGATGGCCGAAATAGCACTTCCTATATATAATTCTTTACCTCCAAACCATTCCGGAACTCCTCGTGACGTCCGGGATCTCATCCGGGACTCCGAACAACTTTCGGGTTACTGCATATTCATATCCCTACAACCCTAGCGTCACCGAACCTTAAGTGTGTAGACCCTACGGGTTCGGGAGACATGTAGACATGACCGAGATGGCTCTCCGGTCAATAACCAACAGCGGGATCTGGATACCCATGTTGGCTCCCACATGCTCCTCGATGATCTCATCGGATGAACCACGATGTCGAGGATTCAAGCAACACCGTATACAATTCCCTTTGTCAATCGGTACGTTACTTGCCCGAGATTCGATCGTCGGTATCCCAATACCTCGTTCAATCTCGTTACCGGCAAGTCACTTTACTCGTACCGTAATGCATGATCTCGTGACCAGACACTTGGTCACTTTGAGCTCATTGTGATGATGCATTACCGAGTGGGCCCAAAGATACCTCTCCGTCATACGGAGTGACAAATCCCAGTCTTGATCCGTGTAAACCCAACAGACACTTTCGGAGATACCCGTAGTATACCTTTATAGTCACCCAGTTACGTTGTGACGTTTGGTACACCCAAAGCACTCCTACGGTATCCGGGAGTTACACGATCTCATGGTCTAAGGAAAAGATACTTGACATTGGAAAAACTCTAACAAACGAACTATACGATCTTGTGCTATGTTTAGGATTGGGTCTTGTCCATCACATCATTCTCCTAATGATGTGATCTCGTTATCAATGACATCCAATGTCCATAGTCAGGAAACCATGACTATCTGTTGATCAACGAGCTAGTCAACTAGAGGCTTACTAGGGACATGTTGGTGTCTATTTATTCACACATGTATTACGATTTCCGGATAACACAATTATAGCATGAATAAAAGACAATTATCATGAACAAGGAAATATAATAATAATGCTTTTATTATTGCCTCTAGGGCATATTTCCAACAGTCTCCCACTTGCACTAGAGTCAATAATCTAGTTACATTGTGATGAATCGAACACCCATGGAATTCTGGTGTTGATCATGTTTTTCTCTAGGGAGAGGTTTAGTCAACGGATCTGCTACATTCAGGTCCGTATGTACTTTACAAATATCTATGTCTCCATCTTGAACATTTTCACGAATGGAGTTGAAGCGACGCTTGATGTGCCTGGTCTTCTTGTGAAACCTAGGCTCCTTGGCAAGTTCAATAGCTCCAGTGTTGTCACAGAAGAGTTTGATTGGCCCCGACGCATTGGGTATGACTCCTAGGTCGGTGATGAACTCCTTCACCCAAATTGCTTCATGCGCTGCCTCCGAGGCTGCCATGTACTCCGCTTCACATGTAGATCCCGCCACGACGCTCTGCTTGCAACTGCACCAGCTTACTGCCCCACCATTCAAAATATACACGTATCCGGTTTGTGACTTAGAGTCATCCAGATATGTGTCGAAGCTAGCGTCGACGTAACCCTTTACGACGAGCTCTTCGTCACCTCCATAAACGAGAAACATTTCCTTAGTCCTTTTTGAAAGGAAATATGCCCTAGAGGCAATAATAAAGTTATTATTTATTTCCTTATATCATGATAAATGTTTATTATTCATGCTAGAATTGTATTAACCGGAAACATAATACATGTGTGAATACATAGACAAACAGAGTGTCACTAGTATGCCTCTACTAGACTAGCTCGTTAATCAAAGATGGTTATGTTTCCTAACCATAGACAAAGGAGTTGTTATTTGATTAACGAGGTCACATCATTAGTTGAATGATCTGATTGACATGACCCATTCCATTAGCTTAGCACCCGATCGTTTAGTATGTTGCTATTGCTTTCTTCATGACTTATACATGTTCCTATGACTATGAGATTATGCAACTCCCGTTTGCCGGAGGAACACTTTGGGTGCTACCAAACGTCACAACGTAACTGGGTGATTATAAAGGAGCATTACAGGTGTCTCCAAAGGTAGATGTTGGGTTGGCGTATTTCGAGATTAGGATTTGTCACTCCGATTGTCGGAGAGGTATCTCTGGGCCCTCTCGGTAATACACATCACATAAGCCTTGCAAGCATTACAACAAATATGTTAGTTGCGAGATGATGTATTACGGAACGAGTAAAGAGACTTGCCGGTAACGAGATTGAACTAGGTATTGGATACCGACGATCGAATCTCGGGCAAGTAACATACCGATGACAAAGGGAACAACGTATGTTGTTATGCGATCTGACCGATAAAGATCTTCGTAGAATATGTAGGAGCCAATATGGGCATCCAGGTCCCGCTATTGGTTATTGACCGGAGACGTGTCTCGGTCATGTCTACATTGTTCTCGAACCCGTAGGGTCCGCATGCTTAAGGTTACGATGACAGTTATATTATGAGTTTATGCATTTTGATGTACCGAAGGTTGTTCGGAGTCCCGGATGTGATCACGGACATGACGAGGAGTCTCGAAATGGTCGAGACGTAAATATTGATATATTGTAAGCCTATGTTTGGACATCGGAAGTGTTCCGGGTGAAATCGGGATTTTACCGGATTACCGGGAGGTTACCGGAACCCCCCGGGAGCCATATGGGCCTTCATGGGCCTTAGTGGAAAGGTGAAAGGGCTGCCCATAAGGGCTGCGCGCCTCCCCCCTTCCCCTAGTCCTATTAGGACTAGGAGAGGTGGCCGGCCACCCCTCTCTCTTCCCCCCCTTGGGAATCCTAGTTGGAATAGGATTGGGGGGGAGTCCTACTCCCGGAAGGAGTAGGACTCCTCCTGCGCCCTCCTCCCTGGCCGGCGCCCCCCTCCCCCTTGGCTCCTTTATATACTGAGGCAGAGGCACCCCAGAAAGACACAAGTTGATCCACGTGATCTATTCCTTAGCCGTGTGCGGTGCCCCCTGCCACCATATTCCTCGATAATACTGTAGCGGAGTTTAGGCGAAGCCCTGCTGTTGTAGTACATCAAGATCGTCACCACGCCGTCGTGCTGACGGAACTCTTCCCCGACACTTTGCTGGATCGGAGTCCGGGGATCGTCATCGAGCTGAACGTGTGCTCGAACTCGGAGGTGCCGTAGTTTCGGTGCTTGATCGGTTGGATCGTGAAGACGTACGACTACTTCCTCTACGTCATGTCAGCGCTTCCGCAGTCGGTCTGCGTTGGGTACGTAGACAACACTCTCCCCCTCGTTGCTATGCATCACATGATCTTGCGTGTGCGTAGGAATTTTTTTGAAATTACTACGAAACCCAACAGTGGTATCAGAGCCTAGGTTATTTATGTTGATGTTATATGCACGAGTAGAACACAAGTGAGTTGTGGACGATATAAGTCATACTGCCTACCAGCATGTCATACTTTGGTTCGGCGACATTGTTGGACGAGACGACCCGGACCAACCTTACGCGTACGCTTATGCGAGACCGGTTCCCTCGACGTGCTTTGCACATAGATGGCTTGCGGGCGACTGTCTCTCCAACTTTAGTTGAACCAAGTATGGCTACGCCCGGTCCTTGTGAAGGTTAAAACGGAGTCTATTTGACAAACTATCGTTGTGGTTTTGATGCGTAGGTGAGATTGGTTCTTACTTAAGCCCGTAGCAGCCACGTAAAACATGCAACAACAAAGTAGAGGACGTCTAACTTGTTTTTGCAGGGCATGTTGTGATGTGATATGGTCAAGGCATGATGCTGAATTTTATTGTATGAGATGATCATGTTTTGTAACCGAGTTATCGGCAACTGGCAGGAGCCATATGGTTGTCGCTTTATTGTATGCAATGCAATCGCGATGTAATGCTTTACTTTATTACTAAACGGTAGTGATAGTCGTGGAAGCATAAGATTGGCGAGACGACAACGATGCTACGATGGAGATCAAGGTGTCGCGCCGGTGACGATGGTGATCATGACGGTGCTTCGGAGATGGAGATCACAAGCACAAGATGATGATGGCCATATCATATCACTTATATTGATTGCATGTGATGTTTATCTTTTTATGCATCTTATCTTGCTTTGATTGACGGTAGCATTATAAGATGATCTCTCACTAAATTATCAAGAAGTGTTCTCCCTGAGTATGCACCGTTGCCAAAGTTCGTCGTGCCCAGACACCACGTGATGATCGGGTGTGATAAGCTCTACGTCCATCTACAACGGGTGCAAGCCAGTTTTGCACAAGCATAATACTTAGGTTAAAACTTGACGAGCCTAGCATATGCAGATATGGCCTCGAAACACGGAGACCGAAAGGTCGAGCGTGAATCATATAGTAGATATGATCAACATAAACGATGTTCACCATTGAAAACTACTCCATCTCACGTGATGATCGGTTATGGTTTAGTTGATTGGGATCACATAATCACTTAGAAGATTAGAGGGATGTCTATCTAAGTGGGAGTTCTTTAGTAATATGATTAATTGAACTTAAATTTATCATGAACTTAGTCCCTGATAGTATCTTGCTTGTTTATGTTGATTGTAGATAGATGGCTCGTGCTGTTGTTCCGTTGAATTTTAATGCGTTCCTTGAGAAAGCAAAGTTGAAAGATGATGGTAGCAATTACACGGACTGGGTCCGTAACTTGAGGATTATCCTCATTGCTGCACAGAAGAATTACGTCCTGGAAGCACCGCTGGGTGCCAGGCCTGCTGCTGGAGCAACACCAGATGTTATGAACGTCTGGCACAGCAAAGCTGATGACTACTCGATAGTTCAGTGTGCCATGCTTTATGGCTTAGAATCGGGACTTCAACGACGGTTTGAATGTCATGGAGCATATGAGATGTTCCAGGAGTTGAAGTTAATATTTCAAGCAAATGCCCGGATTGAGAGATATGAAGTCTCCAATAAGTTCTATAGCTGCAAGATGGAGGAGAACAGTTCTGTCAGTGAGCATATACTCAAAATGTCTGGGTATAATAATCACTTGATTCAATTGGGAGTTAATCTTCCAGATGATTGCGTCATTGACAGAATTCTCCAATCACTGCCACCGAGCTACAAGAGCTTCGTGATGAACTATAATATGCAAGGGATGAACAAGACTATTCCCGAGCTCTTCGCAATGCTGAAAGCTGCGGAGGTAGAAATCAAGAAGGAGCATCAAGTGTTGATGGTTAACAAGACCACTAGTTTCAAGAAAAAGGGCAAAGGGAAGAAGAAGGGGAACTTCAAAAAGAACGGCAAGCAAGTTGCTACTCAAGAGAAGAAACCCAAGTCTGGACCTAAGCCTGAAACTGAGTGCTTCTACTGCAAGCAGACTGGTCACTGGAAGCGGAACTGCCCCAAGTATTTGGCGGATAAGAAGGATGGCAAGGTGAACAAAGGTATATGTGATATACATGTTATTGATGTGTACCTTACTAGAGCTCGCAGTAGCACCTGGGTATTTGATACTGGTTCTGTTGCTAATATTTGCAACTCGAAACAGGGACTACGGAATAAGCGGGCACTGGCAAAGGACGAGGTGATGATGCGCGTGGGAAACGGTTCCAAAGTCGATGTGATCACGGTCGGGACGCTACCTCTACATCTACCTTCGGGATTAATATTAGACCTAAATAATTGTTATTTGGTACCAGCGTTGAGCATGAACATTATATCTGGATCTTGTTTAATGCGAGACGGTTATTCATTTAAATCAGAGAATAATGGTTGTTCTATTTATATGAGTAATATCTTTTATGGTCATGCACCCTTGAAGAGTGGTCTATTCTTATTGAATCTCGATAGTAGTAATACACATATTCATAATGTTGAAGCCAAAAGATGCAGAGTTGATAATGAAAGTGCAACTTATTTGTGGCACTGTCGTTTAGGTCATATCGGTATAAAGCACATGAAGAAACTCCATACTGATGGACTTTTGGAACCACTTGATTATGAATCACTTGGTACTTGCGAACCATGCCTCATGGGCAAGATGACTAAAACACCGTTCTCCGGTACTATGGAGAGAGCAACAGATTTGTTGGAAATCATACATACCGATGTATGTGGTCCAATGAATATTGAGGCTCGTGGCGGATATCGTTATTTTCTCACCTTCACAGATGATTTAAGCAGATATGGGTATATCTACTTAATGAAACATAAATCTGAAACATTTGAAAAGTTCAAAGAATTTCAGAGTGAAGTTGAAAATCATCGTAACAAGAAAATAAAGTTTCTACGATCTGATCGTGGAGGAGAATATTTGAGTTACGAATTTGGTGTACATTTGAAAAATTGTGGAATAGTTTCGCAACTCACGCCACCCGGAACACCACAGCGTAATGGTGTGTCCGAACGTCGTAATCGTACTTTACTAGATATGGTGCGATCTATGATGTCTCTTACTGATTTACCGCTATCATTTTGGGGTTATGCTTTAGAGACGGCCGCATTCACGTTAAATAGGGCACCATCAAAATCCGTTGAGACGACGCCTTATGAACTGTGGTTTGGCAAGAAACCAAAGTTGTCGTTTCTTAAAGTTTGGGGCTGCGATGCTTATGTGAAAAAGCTTCAACCTGATAAGCTCGAACCCAAATCGGAGAAATGTATCTTCATAGGATACCCAAAGGAAACTGTTGGGTACACCTTCTATCACAGATCCGAAGGCAAGACATTCATTGCCAAGAATGGATCCTTTCTAGAGAAGGAGTTTATCTCGAAAGAAGTGAGTGGGAGGAAAGTAGAACTTGATGAGGTAACTGTACCTGCTCCCTTACTGGAAAGTAGTACATCACAGAAAACTGTTTCAGTGACACCTACACCAGTTAGTGAGGAAGCCAATGATAATGATCATGAAACTTCAGATCAAGATACTACTGAACCTCGTAGATCAACCAGAGTAAGATCTGCACCAGAGTGGTACGGTAATCCTGTTCTGCAAGTCATGCTACTAGATCATGATGAACCTACGAACTATGAAGAAGCGATTGTGAGCCCAGATTCCGCAAAGTGGCTTGAAGCCATGAAATCTGAGATGGGATCCATGTATGAGAACAAAGTATGGACTTTGGTTGACTTGCCCGATGGTCGGCAAGCAATTGAAAATAAATGGATCTTTAAGAAGAAGACTGACGCTGATGGTAATGTTACTGTCTACAAAGCTCGACTTGTCGCAAAAGGTTTTCGGCAAGTTCAAGGGATTGACTACGATGAGACCTTCTCACCCGTAGCGATGCTTAAGTCCGTCCGAATCATGTTAGCGATTGCCGCATTTTATGATTATGAAATTTGGCAGATGGATGTCAAAACTGCATTCCTGAATGGATTCCTGGAAGAAGAGTTGTATATGATGCAACCAGAAGGTTTTGTCGATCCAAAGGGAGCTAACAAAGTGTGCAAGCTCCAGCGATCCATTTATGGACTGGTGCAAGCCTCTCGGAGTTGGAATAAATGTTTTGATAGTGTGATCAAAGCATTTGGTTTTATACAGACTTTCGGAGAAGCCTGTATTTACAAGAAAGTGAGTGGGAGCTCTGTAGCATTTCTGATATTATATGTGGATGACATATTGCTGATTGGAAATGATATAAAATTTCTGGATAGCATAAAGGGATACTTGAATAAAAGTTTTTCAATGAAAGACCTCGGTGAAGCTGCTTACATATTAGGCATTAAGATCTATAGAGATAGATCAAGACGCTTAATTGGACTTTGACAAAGCACATACCTTGACAAAATTTTGAAGAAGTTCAAAATGGATCAAGCAAAGAAAGGGTTCTTGCCTGTGTTACAAGGTGTGAAGTTGAGTAAGACTCGATGCCCGACCACTGCAGAAGGTAGAGAGAATATGAAAGATGTTCCCTATGCATCAGCCATAGGATCTATCATGTATGCAATGCTGTGTACCAGACCTGATGTGTGCCTTGCTATAATTTTAGCAGGGAGGTACCAAAGTAATCCAGGAGTGGATCACTGGACAGCGGTCAAGAACATCCTGAAATACCTGAAAAGGACTAAGGATATGTTTCTCGTATATGGAGGTGACAAAGAGCTCACCGTAAAAGGTTACGTTGATGCAAGCTTTGACACTGATTCGGACGATTCTAAATCGCAAACCGGATACGTGTTTACATTAAACGGTGGAGCTGTCAGTTGGTGCAGTTCTAAACAAAGCGTCGTAGCGGGATCTACATGTGAAGCGGAGTACATAGCTACTTCGGAAGCAGCGAACGAAGGAGTCTGGATGAAGGAGTTCATATCCGATCTAGGTGTTATACCTAATGCATCGGGTCCAATGAAAATCTTTTGTGACAATACTGGTGCAATTGCCTTGGCAAAGGAATCCAGATTTCACAAAAGGACCAAACACATCAAGAGACGCTTCAACTCCATCCGGGATCTAGTCCAGGTGGGAGACATAGAGATTTGCAAGATACATACGGATCTGAATGTTGCAGACCCGTTGACTAAGCCTCTTCCACGAGCAAAACATGATCAACACCAAGGCTCCATGGGTGTTAGATTCATTAAAGTGTAATCTAGATTATTGACTCTGGTGCAAGTGGGAGACTGAAGGAAATATGCCCTAGAGGCAATAATAAAGTTATTATTTATTTCCTTATAATCATGATAAATGTTTATTATTCATGCTAGAATTGTATTAACCGGAAACATAATACATGTGTGAATACATAGACAAACAAAGTGTCACTAGTATGCCTCTACTTGACTAGCTCGTTAATCAAAGATGGTTATGTTTCCTGACCATGAACAATGAGTTGTTATTTGATTAACGAGGTCACATCATTAGTTGAATGATCTGATTGACATGACCCATTCCATTAGCTTAGCACCCGATCGTTTAGTATGTTGCTATTGCTTTCTTCATGACTTATACATGTTCCTATGACTATGAGATTATGCAACTCCCGTTTACCGGAGGAACACTTTGGGTGCTACCAAACGTCACAACGTAACTGGGTAATTATAAAGGAGCATTACAGGTGTCTCCAAAGGTAGATGTTGGGTTGGCGTATTTCGAGATTAGGATTTGTCACTCTGATTGTCGGGGAGGTATCTCTGCGCCCTCTCGGTAATACACATCACATAAGCCTTGCAAGCATTACAACTAATATGTTAGTTGTGAGATGATGTATTACAGAACGAGTAAAGAGACTTGCCGGTAACGAGATTGAACTAGGTATTGGATACCGACGATCGAATCTCGGGCAAGTAACATACCGATGACAAAGGGAACAACGTATGTTGTTATACGGTCTGACCGATAAAGATCTTCGTAGAATATGTAGGAGCCAATATGGGCATCCAGGTCCCGCTATTGGTTATTGACCGGAGACATGTCTCGGTCATGTCTACATTGTTCTCGAACCCGTAGGGTCCGCACGCTTAAGGTTACGATGATAGTTATATTATGAGTTTATGCATTTTGATGTACCGAAGGTTGTTCGGAGTCCCGGATGTGATCACGGACATGACGAGGAGTCTCGAAATGGTCGAGACGTAAAGATTGATATATTGGAAGCCTATGTTTGGACATCAGAAGTGTTCCGGGTGAAATCGGGATTTTACCGGATTACCGGGAGGTTACCGGAACCCCCCGGGAGCCATATGGGCCTTCATGGGCCTTAGTGGAAAGGTGAAAGGGCTGCCCATAAGGGCTGCGCGCCTCCCCCCTTCCCCTAGTCCTATTAGGACTAGGAGAAGGTGGCCGGCCCCCCTCTCTCTCTTTCCCCCCCTTGGGAATCCTAGTTGGAATAGGATTGGGGGGGGGAGTCCTACTCCCGGAAGGAGTAGGACTCCTCCTGCGCCCTCCTCCCTGGCCGGCGCCCCCCTCCCCCCTTGTCTCCTTTATATACTGAGGCAGAGGCACCCCAAAAACACACAAGTTGATCCACGTGATCTATTCCTTAGCCGTGTGCGGTGCCCCCTGCCACCATATTCCTCAATAATACTGTAGCGGAGTTTAGGCGAAGCCCTGCTGCTGTAGTTCATCAAGATCGTCACCACGCCGTAGTGCTGACGGAACTCTTCCCCGACACTTTGCTGGATCGGAGTCCGGGGATCGTCATCGAGCTGAACGTGTGCTCGAACTCGGAGGTGCCGTAGTTTCGGTGCTTGATCGGTTGGATCGTGAAGACGTACGACTACTTCCTCTACGTCGTGTCAGCGCTTCCGCAGTCGGTCTGCGTTGGGTACGTAGACAACACTCTCCCCCTCGTTGCCATGCATCACATGATCTTGCGTGTGCGTAGGAAATTTTTTGAAATTACTACGAAACCCAACACTTTCGCCTAGTCATATTGTGGATGTCTACATATCTTGTGATTTCTGTTGCCCAGTTCATATTTGCAGGGATAGTTGGCAAGAATTTACATGTTGCATGCTTGTAAGAACATGGCTCAAGCTGTATGTATGCAGTTTCATCTTTCTTTAATATAAATGTTTGCCACATTAACCATGATACAGTCATGCACTGGCGGAGCGTCATGGAGGCGAAACTGGGCCACGACCCCCCCTTGAAAAGTGCAAATAAGTTATATACTAATGCATAATCAACACGCTAGCTAAACTTGTCAGATAATCAGTAGTCTCGGGTCTCTACAGCGCTTCTCAGCGATTGGAGCCACATATGCACCCTCACACGCCACTGGACATCAATCCTGATCGATTGTTAAGTGCTGATCTCCTCGTACACTTACAACAGTAATTAATGACTTAGTAGTGCTTGGTTCCTGACTTAGTGGCCTTTTTCATGCACATTATGTGTTTTGATATGGAAGTTATCCCCCTCTTGTCTTTTGGTCACGCTCCGCCACTACAGTCATGCATGATATTATATGTACGGTAGTTGGTCTGTATTGTTTGTTACCACTGCAGTTTTCTAGTTACATGTATATATTTGGTCCATCAGAATAAATAAGAGTCCATTTCTTACACAAAACACTATGTGAATATGCAAAGTCCCAGCTAGGCAAACATCTGTCCAGAAGAGTATACATTGCCAATATGTATACCATCTACCAAGAAGTGTGCTAACTTCTAACTATCCTCATTGCTTGCATACTCTAGATCATCAGAAAGTTTCAAACAAGTAAACGAGACATATTTAATTCTTTGAGTTGTCTACCAAAATTGAATGTAATTGCATATGTACTGGTCTTAAAGAAAAATAGTCATATATTTATTTTGAACTAGTTGCATTCTACTGGCCACCGCCTGCTCCTCTGACCTCACATAAGAATTGTTTTACCTTTTTTAATCATAGCAGCATAACTTGAATCACTATGTTCATTATACATGTTGTCAATCAATTTTACTTGTTGAAGGATAATTATAACTACCCTAATGAGACAAGAGAGCTTTCACGAGACATGATCCAAATGAGTATTAGCAAAAGAAAAATGGAGAGTATTAGAAGCAGAAATATTTCAATTGTTATAAGAGGTCTTTAGCGCTGAAAATATAGTACATGTCTAATAGTTGCTTCAACTTTGATATTCTTCAACAAATGTTTTTCTTCACAGGTCAAAAGAGCTTTTGGAACAACCAGCCACGAAACAGTTTGGTATACTACATTTTTTGAATTTCATCAGATATAATTTCATTGTGCACTTATATACACAAAAGCTGTTTGTTTGTCAACCAACTTTGCAGAGTTATTGAGGACGCTGAGCAGAAATGACGGGATGCGGAAATATATTAGTTCCTGCCTGCAGCTTACGAATAGACTCCAACTACTTAGCCAATAGGATATTTTTCTTGATATACTTCCAACTTCATCTCCATGGATGTTTGGTCCATTTGTGATATGTTAATTTGACGTGATATAATACAAGTATTGGTCTGCTACTTTCAACTATGTGATGTTATGTTGTACCAATCTTGCTGAATGCTGATTGTGAGAATATCGTTACATATGAAATGGAGGACGTAGATTCTAGCATTGTCTTCATAGACCATGTGTGTGGGTGAATAAAACTCGAATTAACCTTTTCAAGCAAATTCGAAATTCCCAGGGGAGTTAAAAGGACATTTTGTGCATCTAGAGACGTTTATAGCATCCCTATAGAACGTCCCAATATCAGTATAGACGTGGTGTAAGGTGTGTATAACAAGGCGTTTCTTCATACGTAGACGCGAACTGAACGTCCCTATAAAACGTCTCATATCGTGTAAACACGCTTGGCAAGCGTCTTTATGTCACTTGACATGGTCCGTGAGGAGACACTCCAAGGACGCTTTTTCAAAGCGACTCTACATTCAATTAGAGATGAAATAACGCGTCTCTAGTCTACAAAACATACGTCTCTACATGCAAATTTTGTTGTAGTGGAGAAACATATTCTTGGTTCTTTTCAGGTATTTCAGGATGTTCTTGACCGCTGTCCAGTGATCCACTCCTGGATTACTTTGGTACCTCCCTGCTAAATTTATAGCAAGGCAGACATCAGGTCTGGTACACAGCATTGCATACATGATAGAGCCTATGGCTGACGCATAGGGAACATCTTTCATCTTCTCTCTATCTTCTGCAGTGGTCGGGCATTGAGTCTTACTCAACTTCACACCTTGTAACACAGGCAAGAACCCTTTCTTTGCTTGATCCATTTTGAACTTCTTCAAAACTTTGTCAAGGTATGTGCTTTGTGAAAGTCCAATTAAGCGTCTTGATCTATCTCTATAGATCTTGATGCCCAATATGTAAGCAGCTTCACCGACGTCCTTCATTGAAAAACTCTTATTCGAGTATCCCTTTATGCTATCCAGAAATTCTATATCATTTCCAATTAGCAATATGCCATCCACATATAATATCAGAAATGCTACATAGCTCCCACTCACTTTCTTGTAAATACAGGCTTCTCCAAAAGTTTGTATAAAACCAAATGCTTTGATCACACTATCAAAACGTTTATTCCAACTCCGAGAGGCTTGCACCAGTCCATAAATGGATCGCTGGATCTTGCACACTTTGTTAGCTCCCTTTGGATCGACAAAACCTTCTGGTTGCATCATATACAACTCTTCTTCTAGAAATCCATTCAGGATTGCAGTTTTGACATCCATTTGCTAAATTTCATAATCATAAAATGCGGCAATTTCTAACATGATTCGGACAGACTTAAGCATCGCTACGGGTGAGAAAGTCTCATCGTAGTTAATCCCTTGAACTTGTCGAAAACCTTTTGCAACAAGTCGAGCTTTATAAACAGTAACATTACTGTCAGCGTCAGTCTTCTTCTTGAAGATCCATTTATTCTCAATTGGTTGCCGATCATCGGGCAAGTCAACCAAAGTCCACACTTTGTTCTCATACATGGACCCCATCTCAGATTTCATGGCCTCAAGCCATTTTGCGGAATTTGGGCTCACCATCGCTTCTACATAGTTTGTAGGTTCATCATGGTCTAGTAACATGACATCCACAACAGGATTACCGTACCACTCTGGTGTGGATCTTACTCTGGTTGATCTACGAGGTTCGGTAGTACCTTGATCCGAAGTTTCACGATCATCATCATTAGCTTCCTCACTAATTGGTGTAGGTGCCACAGAAACCGGTTTCTGTGATGAACTACTTTCCAATAAGGGAGCAGGTACAGTTACCTCATCAAGTTCTACTTTCCTCCCACTCACTTCTTTCGGGAGAAACTCCTTCTCCAAAAAGATTCCAAATTTAGCAACAAAGGTCTTGCCTTCGGATCTGTGTTAGAAGGTGTACCCAATAGTCTCTTTTGAGTATCCTATGAAGACACATTTCTCCGATTTGGGTTCGAGCTTATCAGGTCGAAGCTTTTTCACATAAGCATCGCAGCCCCAAACTTTAAGAAACGACAACTTTGGTTTCTTGCCGAACCACAATTCATAAGGCGTCATCTCAACGGATTTTGATGGTGCCCTATTTAACGTGAATGCAGCCGTCTCTTAAGCATAACCCCAAAATGATAGCGGTAAATCAGTAAGAGACATCATAGATCACACCATATCTAGTAAAGTACGATTAGGACGTTCGGACACACCATTACGCTATGGTGTTCCGGGTGGCGTGAGTTGCGAAACTATTCCGCATTGTTTTAAATGTAGACCAAACTTGTAACTCAAATATTCTCCTCCACAATCAGATCGTAGAAACTTTATTTTCTTGTTACGATGATTTTCAACTTCACTCTGAAATTCTTTGAACTTTTCAAATGTTTCAAACTTATGTTTCATTAAGTAGATATACCCATATCTGCTTAAATCATCTGTGAAGGTGAGAAAATAACGATACCCGCCGTGAGCCTCAACATTCATTGGACCACATACATCTGTATGTTTGATTTCCAACAAATCTGTTGCTCGCTCCAGAGTTTCAGAGAACGACGTTTTAGTCATCTTGCCCATGAGGCATGGTTCGCAAGTACCAAGTGATTCATAATCAAGTGGTTCTAAAAGTCCATCAGTATGGAGTTTCTTCATGCGCTTTACACCGATATGACCTAAACGGCAGTGCCACAAATAAGTTGCCCTATCATTATCAACTCTGCATCTTTTGGCTTCAATATTATGAATATGTGTATCACTACTATCGAGATTCAACAAAAATAGACCACTCTTTAAGGGTGCATGACCATAAAAGATATTACTCATATAAATAGAACAACCATTATTCTCTGATTTAAATGAATAACCGTCTCGCATCAAACAAGATCCAGATATAATGTTCATGCTCAACACTGGCACCAAATAACAATTATTTAGGTCTAATACTAATCCCGAAGGTAGATGTAGAGGTAGCGTGTCGACTGCGATCACATCGACTTTGGAACCATTTCCCACGCGCATCGTCACCTCGTCCTTAGCCAATCTTCGCTTAATCCATAGCCCCTGTTTCGAGTTGCAAATATTAGCAACATAACCAGTATCAAATACCTAGGTGCTACTGCGAGCATTAGTAAGGTACACATGTATATCACATATACCTTTGTTCACCTTGCCATCCTTCTTATCCGCCAAATACTTGGGGCAGTTCCGCTTCCAGTGACCAGTCTGCTTGCAGCAGAAGCAATCAATCTCAGGCTTAGGTCCAGACTTGGGTTTCTTCTCCTGAGCAGCAACTTGTTTGCTGTTCTTCTTGAAGTTCCCCTTCTTCTTCCCTTTGCCCTTTTTCTTGAAACTGGTGGTCTTGTTGACCATCAACACTTGATGCTCCTTCTTGATTTCTACCTCCACAGCCTTTAGCATTGCGAAGAGCTCGGGAATCGTCTCATCCATCCCTTGCATGTTATAGTTCATCACGAAGCTCTTGTAGCTTGGTGGCAGTGATTGAAGAATTCTGTCAATGACACTATTAGTTGAATCAAGTGATTGTTACTCCCAGTTGAATCAAGTGTTTGTTACACCCAGATATTCTGAGTATATGCTCACTGACAGAACTATTCTCCTCCATCTTGCAGCTATAGAACTTATTGGAGACTTCATATCTCTCAATCTGGGCATTTGCTTGAAATATTAACTTCAACTCCTGGAACATCTCATATGCTCCATGACGTTCAAAACATCGTTGAAGTCCCGGTTCTAAGACATAAAGCATGGCACACTGAACTATCGAGTAGTCATCAGCTTTGCTCTGCCAGACGTTCATAACATCTGGTGTTGCTCCTGCAGCAGGTTTGGCACCTAGCGGTGCTTCCAGGGCGTAATTCTTCTATGCAGCAATGAGGATAATCCTCAAGTTACGGACCTGGTCCGTGTAATTGCTACCATCATCTTTCAACTTTGCTTTCTCAAGGAACACATTAAAATTCAACGGAACAACAACATGGGCCATCTATCTACAACAACATAGACAAGCAAGATACTATCAGGTACTAAGTTCATGATAAATTGAAGCTTAATTAATCATATTACTTAAGAACTCCCACTTAGATAGACATCCCTCTAATCCTCTAAGTGATCACGTGATCCATATCAACTAAACCATCTCCGATCATCACGTGAGATGGAGTAGTTTCAATGATGAACATCACTATGTTGATCATATCTACTGTATGATTCACGCTCGACCTTTCGGTCTCCGTGTTCCGAGGCCATACCTGTTATATGCTTGGCTCGTCAAGTTTAACCTGAGTATTCCGCGTGTGCAACTGTTTTGCACCTGTTGTATTTGAACGTAGAGCCTATCACACCTAATCATCACGTGGTGTCTCAGCACGAAGAACTTTCGCAACGGTGCATACTCAGGGAGAACACTTATACCTTGATAATTTGGTGAGAGATCATCTTATAATGCTACCGTCAATAAAAGCAAGATAAGATGCATAAAAAGATAAACATCACATGCAATCAATATAAGTGATATGATATGGCCATCATCATCTTGTGCTTGTGATCTCCATCTTTGAAGCACCGTCATGATCACCATTGCCACCGGTGCGACACCTTGATCTCCATCGTAGCATTGTTGTCGTCTCGCCAATTTATGCTTCTACGACTATCGCTACCGCTTAGTGATAAAGTAAAGCATTACAGGGCGATTGCATTGCATACAATAAAGGGACAACCATATGGCTCCTGCCAGTTGCCGATAACTTGGTTACAAAACATGATCATCTCATACAATAAAATTTAGCATCATGCCTTGACCATCTCACATCACAACATGCCCCGCAAAAACAAGTTAGACATCCTCTACTTTGTTGTTGCAAGTTTTACGTAGCTGCTACGGGCTGAGCAAGAACCGTTCTTACCTACGCATCAAAACCACAATGATAGTTTGTCAAGTTAGTGATGTTTTAACCTTCTCAAGGACCGGGCGTAGCCACACTCGGTTCAACTAAAGTTGGAGAAACTGATACCCGCCAGCCACCTGTGTGCAAAGCACGTCGGTAGAACCAGTCTCGCGTAAGCGTACATGTAATGTCGGTCCGGGCCACTTCATCCAACAATACCACTGAACCAAAGTGCGACATGCTGGTAAGCAGTATGACTTGTATCACCCACAACCCACTTGTGTTCTACTCGTGCACGTAACATCAACGCATAAAACCAGGCTTGGATGGCACTGTTGGGGAACGTAGTAATTTCAAAAAAATTCCTACGCACACACAGGATCATGGTGATGCATAGCAACGAGAGGGGAGAGTGTGTCCACGTACCCTCGTAGACCGAAAGCGGAAGCGTTAGCACAACGCGGTTGATGTAGTCGTATGTCTTCATGATCCGACCGATCCAAGTACCGAACGTACGGCACCTCCGAGTTCAGCACACGTTCAGCTCGATGACGTCCCTCGAACTCCGATCCAGCCGAGCTTTGAGGGAGAGTTCCGTCAGCACGACGGCGTGGTGACGACGATGATGTTCTACCGCCGCAGGGCTTCTCCTAAGCACCGCTGCGATATTATCGAGGTGGACTATGGTGGAGGGGGGCACCGCACACGGCTAAGAGATCAAGAGATCAATTGTTGTGTCTATGGGGTGCCCCTGCCCCCGTATATAAAGGAGCAAGGGGGGAGAGGCGGCCGGCCAGGAGGGCGCACGCCAGGAGGAGTCCTACTCCCACCGGGAGTAGGACTCCCTCCCTTCCTTGTTGGATTAGTAGAAGGGGGAAGGAGGAGGGAGAGGAAGGAAAGGGGGGCGCCGCCCCCCTCCTTGTCCAATTCGGACTAGAGGGGGAGGGGGCGCGTGGCCTGCCCTGGCCGCCCCTCCTCTTCTCCACTAAGGCCCATGTAGGCCCATTAAACCCCCGGGGGGGTTCCGGTAACCCCCCCGGTACTCCGGTATATATCTGATAACCCCCGGAACCATTCCGGTGTCCGAATATAGTCGTCCAATATATTAATGTTCATGTATCGATCATTTCGAGACCCCTCATCATGTCTGCGATCACATCCGGGACTCCAAACTATCTTCGGTACATCAAAACACATAAACTCATAATATAGCCGTCATCAAACTTTAAGCGTGAGCACCCTACGGGTTTGAGAACTATGTAGACATGACCGAGACACGTCTTCGGTCAATAACCAATAGCGGAACCTGGAGGCTCATATTGGCTCCCACATATTCTATGAAGATCTTTATCGGTCAAACCGCATAACAACATACGTTGTTCCCTTTGTCATCGGTATGTTACTTGCCCGAGATTCGATCATCGGTATCTCAATACCTAGTTCAATCTCATTACCGGCAAGTCTCTTTACTCGTTCCGTAATGCATCATCCCGCAACTAACTCATTAGTTGCAATGCTTGCAAGGCTTAAGTGATGTGCATTACCGAGTGGGCCCAGAGATACCTCTCCGACAATCGGAGTGACAAATCCTAATCTCGAAATACGCCAACCCAACAAGTACCTTTGGAGACACCTTTAGAGCACCTTTATAATCACCCAGTTACATTGTGATGTTTGATAGCAAACCAAGTGTTCCTCGGGTAAACGGGAGTTGCATAATCTCATAGTCATAGGAACATGTATAAGTCATGAAGAAAGCAATAACACAATACTAAACGATCATGTGCTAAGCTAACGGAATGGGTCAAGTCAATCACATCATTCTCCTAATGATGTGATCCCGTTAATCAATTGAAAACTCATGTCAATGGCTAGGAAATATAATCATCTTTGATCAACGAGCTAGTCAAGTAGAGGCATACTAGTGACACTTTGTTTGTCTATGTATTCACACAAGTATTATGTTTCCGGTTAATACAATTCTAGCATGAATAATAAACATTTATCATGATATAAGGAAATAAATAATAACTTTATTATTGCCTCTAGGGCATATTTCCTTCAAGAAGAGCCTACAAACATTTCCGAAATTGCATTTCGTTCGACGCGACATATCTCACTAATATGTACAAGATGCCATGCACTCCATTCATAGGAATAAATAACCACAATCAGTTATTGCAGTTCGGATGCGGGCTCGTTGGAACGAAGACACAGATGGGTACACTTGGCTGTTCAAAACCTTCTTGGAGTGCATGGGTGGACTTGCTCCGATGAACATAATAACAGACCAGGATTTTAGCATGCGTGCAGGCATAGAGGAGGTCTTTACGTTGGCAGTGCACATGCACTGCAGGTGGCACATTATGAAGAAGGCTGAGGAGACGCTAGGACCGTTCTTTGCTGACTGTCCAGAGCTGCACAAGGCATTCGAGCTGCGCGTGAACCACAGCTTGACGGTGGAGGAGTTTGAATGGAGCTGGATGGCTATGATCGAAACATATCAAGTCTAAGACAACGAGACGCTTGCTAGCCTGTGGGAGAAGCGAATGTACTGGGTGCCGACCTACTTCATGCAGTGCTTCTTCCCATTTCTGCAGACTAGGCAGCGCAGCGAGGGGTTCAATGTTGTTCTGAAGCGGTACGTGAGCCCTGTCAACTCATTGCAGCAGTTTGCCAAGCAATACACAGCTTTGCAACAAAAATACTGGGATCTGAGCTACCGCAAGAAGCAAACACCGTGCTCAAGCAGCCTAAATTGCTAACATATTTACCAATGGAGAGGCAGATGAGCAAGACATATACCAACAAGATTTTTAACAAGTAAGTCAGTTGTGTTACCGTCTTATTTGCACAAGCATGAAGGTAGTAGGTGCCATATAGAATGCAATGCCGTTGCCAACTTTTTTGAAATGCTGATATATTGAAAGTAGCCAGTGAGTACAGGGTAATCATGATATGTAGTTGCCATGTTTAATGAACTGTAGTTGCCGTGTGAAGTCAACTACAGTTGCCATGTTTATTGAACTGTAGTTGCCATGATTAATGAACTGTAGTTGCCATGTGAAATCAACTATAGTTGCCATGTTTAATGAACTGTAGTTCCATTTGCCATGATGGTATGGAATGCACTTGCCAATTAAAATGTTATGCATTTGCCATGTGAAAATATCATGCAGTTGCCATATGGAAACAAACAACAAAAGAACAGATGTGGGCAAAAAATCAGGATTCCCATACCATCATTCATTTTAGATGCCTTTCCTACGTTACAGCCTACATCAACATAAGGTGCTACAAACATCATATAAGAGTTTAACAAAACCACAAAAAACTTGCAGATTCCAGGAAGAAATAAAGCGTGCCAGCATGTACACGACTTACCAGGTGGACGAACATACGTTCAAGGTGTGTTCTCTCTTGGGCATGTCGGATTCAGAACCTGAATACTCAGACAAAGGAAGGAACTACTTTGTGAAGGCCTCGATAAGCGAAGGCGAATACTACTGCCAATGCTGCAAATTCGAACGGGACGGGATTGTGTGCTGTCACGTACTAAAAGTAATGGACATGAACGGGGTGACACGAATGCCCCACCATTTCATATGGCGGTGATGGACTTGGGACGCTGACGACGCATTGGGGCCACAAACATCAAATGCAGTTTTGGCTGTGCATGATGAGAGACCAGAGTCAACCATGGAAGCCGTGAGGCACGTCGTGTTGACAAAGAACTATGCTGAACTAATAGATCAAGCGTGCAAGAGTGATGAGACAGCGAGGGTTGCAGAAAGACACAGGAAGGCCCTGAAAAGAGAGCTTGATGGGATAAAGAAGAGGAAAGCTGAGGAAGCCTTACACAGGTTCCCCCGCACCTCAAGTGTTCCTTCGTCCACGGGGCCATCATCTGATAACTTGAAGGTAGGATCTGGAACAGCAAGCACACAAACCCAGGTCAGGAACCCACCCCGTTCCATCACAAAGGGGCGTCCAAAAGAGATAAGATACAAATCGGGATTGAAGATTCAAGCAAAACACAAGAAAACAAAGAAAGGGACGGGCAATCCATAAGCAACATTGGAGCACTGTGACTTGGTTGTTGGTGACATTTTTTGTAAGGTAGATGTTCTAAATTTTTAAAAATGGGAGAATGACTCTTGAGGGGCATCAAAATTTGAAGGAAAATGCCATGAATGAATGACTATAGTTGCCACGTGTGTGGTACTGAATTTGCCATGTTATTTCTACTGAATCTGCCATGCCTTTTCTACTGAATCTGCCATGTTAGTTCTACTGAATATGCCATGTTATTTATACTGAGTCTGCCATCGCGTAGATTTCTATGTTCAGTCAACGCATTTTAGTCCACACATATTGTATTTTGTGCAAACTATGGAAAACAAGTTGAAACAATCACGTGCAAAACCGCAAGGTTATGGCTACGTACGAACTACCATGCTAGTCGATACAGTTAGCAATGCAAAAAACCCAAAAATCCAAATGAAAAAGAACGATAACTTTCACTAACCATGTCTGATCAACTACATTTGCCATGTTTTCAAACATCATAGACACATTCAAAACACCAAACTGGTAATACCAACCACGAACGCATAATAATACTGAAAAACATAAACGTATCTGCTGTCACACCTAAGTAGGTTCACATCCACGCATATATTACAGAATATTCAAATGTCGCTCACATGCCACCAGTATATACTAGGCTACGGGAAGATGCAGTCATAACATAGTACACGGACATAGTTTTGAAAGAACAAGGTAATACCTTACATTCCTCGGCAATAGAATGTAAGGTAGGCGTTCGGTATGGAGCACCACGCGATCACTTGTACTTCTTGGTGGCTTTCTTGACAGCTTCCTCTATGAACTCTCGTGCATTGGACCGCATGTTGAAATCTTCATTCATCAACCAGTTCCATGTGTAAATTTTGCGGAGCTCGACGACCATTGCAGCTGTGACGACAAGGACCCGTCGATCTTCCCACTTTGCAAGGTATTCCAACGTGTAAAAACAACAGTCATGCCTATAAAAGAAAAGAATCAGGTGAACTCAAGAGAACAGAGAAAATCATAAACTTCAATGCAGAGGTGACAAGAGGGTTAGCATTGGTGTAGAGGACACATGAAAAAAGATAGTTATTACCGGTTTCCTTGCTTCGTAGTCGCGACGTACTTGATTGGAAAATGTCTGATCTGGACCTTTGAGTTTTCGTAGTGATGGTTCCATGTCTCTTTGAGGTTGTTGATGAAGTATTCAACATGCGTAGTAAGGTCTTCATCAGCTTCTGAACGCATTGAATCAAACACCTCAAACCATGGTTCTTCAGGTCAAGGCAAATCGCGTAGTGGTGACCACACTTGTCATGTGGGTCCTGTGGTGCAAGCTACTGGAATATGGGGAACAGGACCTGCAAGTAAAATAAAGGAAAGAAAAAGCAGAGTTCACATCAAGAACATAAATGATGTAGTTGGAAAAAATGATGTGTAAAGATATCTCCGGTTGCACTAAGAGGCACATGAATGACATAAAGCAGCAAGTGTCCAAAAGTACACCCACATAGAATGTTTAGTTGCAATGTGTAATTAAAGGAATTTGCCATCCATGTATGAACAAAGTTGCCCTGTATTTTAGTTGAAGTTGCCACATAAGTTGCATTAAGAAGCAAATCAAACTCATTTTACATGGCAGTTGTTGCCACATGAAACAGCTGTCACAAAACAGGGTGTAGCCCACATGTGAAGCATAGCTATTGGCAAAACATACCATGGGAGGAAAATTGTGCAAAAAAGGAAGGAATACTCACACATTTCTTCATTGTGAGCTTGAATTCACCATGCGCAGCAAAATGCTTCCTCAGGATTTTGTGGTGGAAGTCACCTTCCCATATTTTGCAGGTCACACTGTACTGCATGATTGTTTTGTCGAGAGACATATCCATATGCCTGTTGATGAAGTCAATCCCACATGCAACTACATTCTTCGACATTTTACCGAGTGGCCTCACAGACTCGGCAAGATCACCCAGGTCAACATACGTCGCATCGCATTGTATGATCTTGGTTCTGTCCAAACATGAGCTATATGAAAATGATATAACATGAAAGAATCATGTCTACTAAGTAAAAAAGAAATAAAACGTAAACAGAGCATCTCTAGAATAGCAGAAGGAAGAAAAGTAAAGAGGAAAGCAAATGAGGGGTTATGTGGTGTGGTCATTACGCTTTCAGCTCCTTCATGTGCTTGCTGTTGGATCTCGCATTTCCAAAGCGCTTGACAATATCGTACATCTAGTTCTGATCCTTTGTGGTCTTGACTTCTGCCTCATAGTCATCCGCGGGTGGTGCGTGAACTACCCTATGCTGCCTCACAGAACCAGGGGTGGCACTTCTAACGGTATCCTCAGATACCGACTCAGCAGGCACGTTAGAACTTGATTGCCCTGACCTCGTGAGGACCTCCTCTACAATGTTGCCTCGTCAATCTTGCAGCAAGGTTCATCGAGTGACGGCGTAATCTCCTCAGGGGTGACTGCAACGATCAAAAAAGTGGGTTAGGATACCTGGGAAATAAAACAAGTTTAGTGTGCAAAAAAGGGTGTAGAATGTGAAATGTAGGTGCAAAAAATAGGGAATTGCCATGTGGAGGCAACTCCAGTTGCCAGGTGTAGTGCACTGTAGTTGCCATGTGGCAACAAGTACAGTTGCCACGTGGGTTGAACTGCAGTTGCCATGTTGTACGAACTCCAGTTGCCATGTACTTGCCGAATGGAAAATGCAACATGGCAACAAAATGTAGGTGACATTGTGCAGCAAATCCAGTTGCCATGTCCATCAGATAACATTTGCCATCACCATTGAGAAACCAAAAAAAGCTTGGGACAAAAGTCAGACTAAAAAATGTATACAACAAAATGATAAACGCATAAAAAATGTACCTTGCACAATCGACTCTACAAACTTCACAACCTTCCTGCCCTCAGCTATTGGCTGCGCCATCATTGGGGCCATGCCTGCCGGGAAAGCAAATGCAACTGGCATAGGATCTTGCACCACTGGTTCATCTTGACTGATGCCAAGCCTAAAGCTCGGTGGGGTGAAGGCCATTGGGTGCCTCTCCTGCCTACTAGCCGGACCACGAACAACTTGCTGGGCAGAATCCAGGGGTGAAAGATCAACAAACATTTTTGCCTCATCTGTTGCAGAATCATCAGGCTTATTAGTAGGGTGGGGCGTGTTGTCAGCGGTATCAGTCGCAACTTTCTTGCCAATCTTCTTGTTTGGGCTGTAGGGGACACCAATGTTTACTAGGAGCTTAGAAGTCCGCAGATTTAAGGTGGGGTTCTCCACGGCGGGTAAAGACACAGTCTGCTCTGGACGTTCACCTCCGTCAGTCGTGCCCGACTTGCCACCTGGGTCAGTTGTACTCTGGTCTTTTGTTTTCTCCAGAACATTGCTTTTGGCAGGTGGTGGGAACAGTGTGGACGCAGACACATAACCAGAGTCATCTCTGCTGCTCCTAGCTACAGCTGGTGCGTTGGGTATGTCTGCAGATTGCTTACAGGTGGAAGACCAGCTCGCGAAATGGTCGCCTTAGCAACCTCTGGACCACCAGAAGCTGGAGCTGTTGTGCCAAGATTCTCACCTATGGATGGCATATCATTCTGAATTGTCACCCAGCCCCTTCTTTCGTGGATGCAGAAGTGCCACCACCCACGCGATTGGAATCCGTATCAGATGAGCAGGAATCTTCCTTGCTTAGGTTGATCTCGAGGGCGTCCACTTCAACACTTGTTGATCGGGTGGCATGGCTCACAGCAACATCCTTCATTGCCAGCAGAGGGGGCAATATCTAAGCAGTCCTGGCAGATACTGACTCATCACTCCCAGATGTACGGATGCCTGTTGTTGTAGCCTGCACATCTGCAACCGGTGAAGATGGTCGGCCGCTTGCATCAGAGCTAGTGGGAACAGTGGACGGTGCAGCAGCAGCTTTGTCGACTGGCGCCTCATGAACATCTGAGTTGCCACCTGTCGACAGCTTTGAGTGAATGCGCTCGAGTGGGTCTCAGGGGTTCTGCTTGGTCACACGTGTGGTAGTCTTCTTCACCCTACAAAAAATCACATGAAAAATGTTAAAAATTGAACAAAATAGTTTCCATAGTAGCCATCTTATAAAATGAAAAAAATGTGTGATGTGCCAGAGCTGCCATTTCAGAACTAGGTATGGATGAGCACACAAGACAATCTAGGGGGGGTCGAAGCCAGTGGAAAGATGGTAGTTGCCATATAAGTGGAATATGAATTGCCATGTGGCCTATCTAGCAGTTGCTATGCAGAACAAAGCAGGAGTTGCCATGCAGTAAAATAAAGATCATGAGAAAACAATAGTTGCCATGTGGGGTTGATGGCAGTAGCCCATGTGGCAAGCTGGACAGCTGCATTGAAAAGCAAAACGGGTAGTTGCCGCATAAATGTATAAGCTAAAAAGGCAGTATATGATGTATAATGCATCAGGCAAAAATGTAGCACTATGACAATGAAAAAATAGGGATAACCTACTTCTTGGCTGTCTTCCTCAAGTCTACCAACACGACAGGATCCCTGGTGTTCGACGTCAACGTACGAGGAGACGACCTAGTGGAAGGGGTGTCACCAGCAATGGGGGCACCCTTGTTCAATCGGGCAGAAACACGGGTTGGCGTTGGTGCTTATTTCTTCATAACTGCTCGTCCACCAGCTGTCGCCTCACTGTACGTATAAAAAAATGGCAAAAAAGGGTACCAAGTGTCAGACACGAAAATCATTCCCACGCTTAGCAAACAAATGAAAAAACGGGTCAGTCTATTAAAAAGGAGAGACAAACAAAACACTAAATACATGTCGAACCTCCTCCTAGCAGCTAAGGAATCTGTCCTAGACCTCTTGCCAGTAGAGCCCTGCCCCTCTTTGAGGGCGACACCCCCTTGTCTCTCGCAACTGTCTGTTCGTTGTATTTCTCCGGTGGGGGGACATCTGGTGCAGCCTTGTCCTTCTTACTACCTGCACGAACTTCAACATGTTCATCCTCGTTGGTTTCATGTTGCACGTTCTCCATGTCATCATCATCGTCCTTGTCGAGACCAGCATCTCCATCTAGTTCATCTTGCGTGTTAGGAAGCTCCTGGGAGCTGTTGTAGTCATATGGCCACGGCAACCAGTTGGCCGATGTGTCTGTTCTGCAACAAATGGAGTGAATTGCCTCGCAACCATGCCGCTGTCAGAGCCATTAAGGGACGTCCAACCCTCAACCAACTTCCTGAGCAAGCTGGTCATTCCGGATGCAAACTGCCCAATTAGATGCTCAATAGGTGCCCCCGCCTACGCACGAAACAAGAAGCAACAGTAACCAACCATATTAGAGTCACGTGCACAAGATCAAATAAACCAACACAGCCATAGAGATATATCAAAAAAATAAGAAGAGAAAAACAAGTTGAAAAAACAAAATCAAAATCCTTGATTACCTCAGCAGGACAAGACGGAGCTGAGTGCACGTCCATCCACTTGCCAAAGTTTTGAGGCCCACCAAACACGCTGTAGTCTATAGCATGCTTGGCCATCAGCCGGAAATCACCAAAAAGCAGCTAGGATGTAAGACAGAAAATAAGGAACACTAACTAACAGTTCATGTATTGAAAACAAGAGGGAGATAAATAGAAGTTTCACCACGGATGGCAGAGTTGCCGTGTGGCATCAAACATGGGTGCCATGCGTTGCCGTACGGGGATTTTTTCATATGTTATGCAACATCGAAATTGAAGAATGCCGTGCAAAGAAAAGAGCCAGAACTAACCTGCAGTTTCCCATATTTCGTATCAGTTACCCTGTCTGCGGTAAGCACAGCCTTGACAGCATCGTACGTCCACGCAGAGACAAAAAACTTATATGGAGGCGGCGGACCTCCTATCACAGTAAAGTCGACGGTGGACAGACCAAGATGATCGACATACATGAGATGATATACATGAGATAGATCATTCACCAGGATGAGGAAGCATTTGTTGCATGGGAGAAGAGATGTGGTAGGCGCAAAAACAACTGAGATCAGGTACATGAGGAGCTTCGTCTTAAAAACCTCGCCATGGTTTTCATGCCCTCCACTGAAGTTGCCAGCACAATCGTGTTCGGCATGGATGCCATCCCAGGAAGCAAATGGGCAAACAAGATTTCCTCAATCTTATTATTGGCCTCATACGGGACTTTGATTTCTCCATGAGGTACACCCAAAGTGCAGAACACGGATTCCTCGTCCAACGGCAGTCTTCCACGTCCCGGAAACACAATTCCCTGGAGGCGGGATTGTAAATCTCACCGAGCCAGTCGCATACAGGGTTCACTAGGTTCTTGCACCGAACATCCATCAGAGCCTGCATCCCCATCTCACCAGCAGCTCCCTTCTTCTCGTCAGTAAATCCCTCGGTCAATATAGTCAGGCATTCTTGTGAAGCCCTATTGCGATAATGTTTCTTCTTCTGCATAACAGACAAATGATCATTTGTTGCCATGTTTCAATGTCATGAAAATTTAGTTCCTAACAGACGATTGCAAACTCAATGTGACATTAAGAACATATGCGGGTGGAAAATTACCTCATCGCCATCTTTTGTCCGTCCACTTGCGCGATTTTGTTGCGGTAACTCCATGAAGTCATCATCATCGTTTGATGGTCGCCGCAAGCCATTGTGGTGAGGTAAGAACAAAACACATGTTAGGTGAAATGAAAAACACAGGAGACAGATACACAAAGAAATGGATGAAGTAAGTATTCACTTGATATCATCGATGAAAACAGAAAATTAAAACTCTAATGGTTGCCCCAATGTTTAAGCATCTGAAAGAGGACAGTAATTGCGATGTGATGAACATACACAAAAGGCAGAAAAAATAAATCAAAATGGAAAATCAAATGTAGAAGCATGGCAAACTGGACGTGTATGAACTTATGAAGGAAGCAGTTGCCATCTAGCAGAATGTACTTGCCACATTGGCTCAATTGAAAGTTACAAGATGAGGCAATATCATAGGAACACCCACACCCCCTATGATTGTCCCACAAGAAATGTGGCAACTAAACACATTGGCTTCATTAAAAAATGTACAGATCATAAGGCACTTTAACAATGTTCAAGTTGCCATGTTAGCACAAGACAATGCAAAGAAAGGCACACATCTTCCACTGCACAAATATAGAATGTGGCAACTCACACCCTGTCCTCATATAAAAATGAGTTGCCATATATGTTCACAGGCAAATGTACTAGGTTGAAATTGCCCTGTTAAAGTGCAGGACAATTCAAAAAGTGCAAAAAAACATCCACTACACAACATGTAATGTGGAAATTCACAACCTGGCCTCATATTAAAATGAGTTGCCATGTAATACAGCCAAATATGTTCAGATATCATAAGTCAGCATGGCAAAACGCAAATTGAGTCTATAGTACAATGAATTTGCCCATTATCTTGCCTACAACATGGCAACAGCCATAGTGTGTTCACAAAATTAGTTGCCACATGGAAAGCATATTTGTGGCAACTGACATGGTTGATCAGGAAATTAGTTGCCATCCAGTGCAGATAGTTGCTAAAATTTCCATGGCTGCCTTTGTACTACACTTTGAAATACAACTACCTAGATCTAGGGTTCATTCGCAACTATCATACCCTGAAATTCAACAACGAAAAACTTCCTGCACTGATGGCAATAGCATTTCGAGGCAATACATGTCGGTGGGAAACGACACCTATGGGATCAAAAGAATCCCTACTATGGTTTCTGGGGCACAGGGTTGTGAGAAAAGCAGGATCAACAGTCAACACAATTATCGTTTACCCAGGTTCGGGCCACGAGGATGCGTAATACCCTAGTCCTGCTTTGGTGGCTGTATTTCAGAGAGTTCTTGAGCTCTCGAACTAGCTATGGTGGCTGCATAGTCCAAAAGAGCCGAATCCCTCTCCAGTATGCGAAGGGCCTCCTTCTACAGTCGAAAGGGGCTGCCACAGTGGCACACGGAAGGTGGAAAGGCCTACAGTGCTGCGAGATTATCGCTCGTGTTACAGGACAAGACGCATTTAATGCGTAGCTTAGGTGTCCCTTAGCTTTATTGGGGACGGGGACGAGGCACGTCCCGTCCGTTGCCGCCTCGCCTTGCTTCGACACGCGCCCAGGCCAGCAGTGCATGCGGCGCCATGTAGGCAGGCAGGCAGCCGAGGTGGCGCGGTGGTAGGGTTTTCATGAAGATCTACATGCCACTATGTAGGTGCTTGCTGAGTTGGCGTAGGGGCCGCCCGTCGCCACACAGGTGCCTTCCCAACTGGTTGAGCTAGCAGCTGCTTGGGGATGGCGGTGGAGTCTTGGTCAACGCGGGCCTGGCTGTGGCCCGCTGATGCCTTCGGCAAGGGTCTTGCCGGGGGCCCCGGCAAGGGTCTTGCCGTGGCGCGCAGACGTCCCCGGCAAGGATTTTGCCGGGGGTCTTATGATTTTCCTTGGCAAGGATCTTGCCGAGGATTGTCGTCTTCTGGTTCTCATCTGATCCCATATCTCTATGGTCTTGACAAAGATTTTAAAAGGAAGACGGACAATGATGGTAAGTATCACCATTAAGAAAGCTCGACTTGTCGTTAAGATGTTTTCCGACAAGTTCAAGGAGTTGACTGCGATGAGACTTTCTCACTCGTAGCGATGCTAAGAGTCTGTTGGAATTATATTAGCGATTACTGCATTATTTATGAAATCTTGCAGATAGGATGTCAAAACATTGTTTCCTCGACAATTTTTTGAGGAAAGGTTGTATGTGATACAACCGGAAGGTTTTGTCAATCCTGAAAGATGCTAACAAGTATGCAAAGCTCCAGCAATCCTTCTAAGAACTGGAGTAAGCATCTCGGAGTTGGAATGTATGCTTTGATGAGATGATCAAAGATTTTGGGTTTATACAAAGTTTATGAGAAACTTGTATTTCCAAAGAAGTGAGTGGGAGCACTATAGAATTTCTGATGAGTATATGTTGTTGACATATTATGGATCAGAAATGATGTAGAATTTCTGGAAAGCATATAGGGTTATTTGGAAAGTGTTTTTCAATGGAAAGCCTGGATTAAGCTACTTGAACATTGAGCATCAAGATCTATAAGGATAGATCAAAACGCTTAATGGTACTTTCAAATGAGCACATACCTTGACATGATCTTGAAGGTGTTCAAGATGGATCAGTCAAAGAAGGAGTTCTTGCCTGAGTTGTAAGGTATGAAGTTAAGACTTAAAGCTCGACCACGGCAGAATAGAGAGAAAGGACGAAGGTCGTCCCCTATGCTTAAGACATAGGCTCTACAGTATGCTATGCTGTGTACCGCACCTGAAATGTGCCTTGCCATGAGTCAGTCAAGGGGTACAAGAGTGATCTAAGAATGGATCACAGGACAGCGGTCAAAGTTATCCTTAGTAACTAGTGGACTAAGGAATTTTCTCGATTATGGAGGTGATAAAGAGTTCGACATAAAGAGTTACGTCGATGCAAGCTTAACACCTATCCGGATAGCTCTGAGTAGAGATACCGGATACGTATAATGGAGCAACAATTTAGAATAGCTCCAAGTAGAACAGTTATTTGAAATGGCTCCAAATATAGCGTAGTAGCTGCATCTACAAGATGACATAGAGATTTGCGAAGTACATACGGATCTGAAAGATTCAGACCCGTTGACTATAACATCTCTCACAAGCATAACATGATCAAACCCAGAACTCATCGAGTGTTAATCACATGGTAATGTGAACTAGATTATTGACTCTAGTAAACTCTTTGGGTGTTAGTCACATGGGGATGTGACCTTGAGTGTTAATCACATATCGATGTGAACTAGATTATTGACTCTAGTGCAAGTGGGAGACTGTTGGAAATATGCCCTAGAGGCAATAATAAATTGATTATTATTATATTTCCTTGTTCATGATAATCGTTTATTATCCATGCTAGAATTGTATTGATAGGAAACTCAAATACATGTGTGGATACATAGACAACACCATGTCCCTAGTAAGCCTCTAGTTGACTAGCTCGTTGATCAATAGATGGTCACGGTTTCCTGATCATGGACATTGGATGTCGTTGATAATGGGATCACATCATTAGGAGAATGATGTGATGGACAAGACCCAATCCTAAGCCTAGCACAAGATCATGTAGTTCGTATGCTGAAGCTTTTCTAATGTCAAGTATCATTTCCTTAGACCATGAGATTGTGCAACTCCCGGATACCGTAGGAGTGCTTTGGGTGTGCCAAACGTCACAACGTAACTGGGTGGCTATAAAGGTACACTACAGGTATCTCCGAAAGTGTCTGTTGGGTTGGCACGAATCGAGACTGGGATTTGTCACTCCGTGTAACGGAGAGGTATCTCTGGGCCCACTCGGTAGGACATCATCATAATGTGCACAATGTGATCAAGGAGTTGATCATGGGATGATGTGTTACGGAACGAGTAAAGAGACTTGCCGGTAACGAGATTGAACAAGGTATCGGGATAACGACGATCGAATCTCGGGCAAGTATCGTACCGCTAGACAAATGGAATTGTATACAGGATTGATTAAGTCCTTGACATCGTGGTTCATCCGATGACATCATCATGGAACATGTGGGGGCCAACATGGGTATCCATATCCCGCTGTTGGTTATTGACCGGAGAACGTCTCGGTCATGTCTACATGGTTCCCGAACCCGTAGGGTCTACACACTTAAGGTTCGGTGACGCTAGGGTTATAGAGATATTAGTATGCGGTAACCCGAAAGTTGTTCGGAGTCCCGGATGAGATCCCGGACGTCACGAGGAGTTCTGGAATGGTCCGGAGGTATAGAATTATATATAGGAAGTGCTATTTCGGCCATCGGGACAAGTTTCGGGGTCACCGGTATTGTACCGGGACCACCGGAAGGGTCCCGGGGGTCCACCGGGTGGGGCCACCTGCCCCGGGGGGGCACATGGGCTGTAGGGGGTGCGCCTTGGCCTATATGGGCCAAGGGCACCAGCCCCAAGAGGCCCATGCACCAAGAGAAGAGGAAAAGGAAGAGTCCTAAAGGGGGAAGGCACCTCCGAGGTGCCTTGGGGAGGAGGGACTCCTCCGTGGCCGCACCCTTCCTTGGAGGAAGGGCCAAGGCTGCGCCCCCCCCCCCCTCTCTTGGCCCTATATATAGTGGGGGAAGGGAGGGCAACCAAACCCAAGCCCTGGCGCCTCCCTCTCCCTCCCATGACACATCTCCCTCCTCCCGCAGCGCTTGGCGAAGCCCTGTTGGAATCCCGCTACTTCCACCACAACGTTGTCGTGCTGCTGGATCTCCATCAACCTCTCCTTTCCCCTTGCTGGATCAAGAAGGAGGACACGTCGCTGCTTCGTACGTGTGTTGAACGCGGAGGTGCCGTCCGTTCGGCGCTAGGATCATCGGTGATTTGGATCACGACGAGTACGACTCCATCAACCCCGTTCTCTTGAACGCTTCCGCGCGCGATCTACAAGGGTATGTAGATCCACTCCTCCCTCGTTGCTAGATGACTCCATAGATTGATCTTGGTGACACGTAGGAAAATTTTGAATTATTGCTACGTTCCCCAACAAATCCCGCACGCATGCGTCACATCACAGTTAATGGGAAAGGAGGCGGCCCGCGCCTTCCCCGTAAAAGGGAATAACCGCGGGAGCGCTGCTCACTTTACCCCCTATGTCTTTTCCAATCTCAGAGCCGCCGCCCCCTTCTCCTTCCTCCCTAAGCATTCGCTTTTGCTCGCCGTTTCTGCGTCTCCACCGTCTTCCGCCTCTCGCTCCCCACAGCCGCCATGGCGCCCAAATCCACCAAGGGCAAGGGAGTGGCCAAGGATGCCGAAGCAAAGGAGCCACCGGAGAGCGCGCTGGCGACGCAGGGGACGCAGCTCGCCTACTTCCCCTCGACGGTCGATGTATTCGAGCTCCGGGAGGCCTTCAAACCCCTGTGGGGGGTGAATACGGGGGGAGAGAAAACGGGGCATCCAGCCACGCGCGTCATCCCCGCCAATTGCACCGGGGCTGCCCCAAATCGGTACCCTTTCTTTGTCGACTACTTCTCCCGCGGGCTCTGTCCCCCCTTCTCTGATTTCTTCAGTGATGTCATGCACACCTACGGCTTCCACCTTTTGGATTTTACTCCAAATGCCCTGGCGTGCATTGCCCTTTTCGCGCACCTCTGCGAGGGCTTCGTCGGGGTGCATCCCAACATGACGCTCTTCCGCCACTACTTCTCCCCTCGGATCCAACCGGGGGGCGCCATTTTCGATTGCGTCACCTGGATCCCAAGGTCCAAGGGGGCGTACCCGGAGGGCGCCATGAAGGAGAGGTGGGAAGAATGGCAGAGCCGGTGGTGCCGGATTGAAGAAAAGGACCCGCCGGCGTTCTGTGAGGTTCGCCGGGTGCCGCAGGTCCGCAGAAGTGATTGGAGCGACGTCGACGTTGACGACGAGAAGCTCATGATCGCCACCACCAGGATCCTTCGGCTCACTGAGGCCGGGCTCACCCTCGAGATGATCCGGGCGGACCGCTGAATCGCTCCGCTGCACAACAAGGGAGGCCGGCCTGGCTCTTCACGAACGCTGCCGACATCATGAGGCTTCGCCTCGGCCTCGACCACAATTTCACAGTGATGGGGCATGCCCACTTCTGCCAGCGGCTCTTCCAGCTTGATGTGGGCCGCGACGGCGAGGTCGAGCGGACCGGCAAGGCCGCGAGGGCCGCCGCGAAGGCCGGCAAGGTCTCCAAGGGGCCTTTGTTCAAGTTGCCGGCAGGAGTGGTCCCGCTGAGCAACAACTCGCGCCGGACCGACATCATCGCCATGATGCCGGACTGCAACGCGCATGGCCTTGACCCGAGCTGGGTCGAGCCGGAAGACATCCAGGTGTAGTAGTTCTTCGACACCTTGCACGAGGGGTACGTCACCGACGAGCCGTGGCTCATCCAGGACACCACCCAGGCGGAGTTGGACTACATCTCCGCCAGGGCGATGGAGGTGAAGCTTGCCGAGGAGGCCGGCAGCGCCGGTGGCGTGGAGGACAAGGCTGCGACGGACGCAGAGGAGGAGGAGCTCGCCCGGTGGGCGAAGGCCACTGGGAGGGCCAGCAGCACCGGCACCAGGGCCCCTCTCGTTGAGGATGCGACTGACGAGACGTCGAAGGAGGAATCCGAGGCTGTCGACCCTCCGGCCACGGGGAGCGGGCGAGTCCTGCGGCGGGCCATCTCTGGCGAGTCGGTTCGGCCCGGCAAGGCTGCTCCACCGCAGCAGACCCAGGAGGGGTCCACGTGCTAGACAAGGGCCATGGTGGCAAGGAAGTTGGTGAAGGCCGTGGTGGCGAAGAAGAAAGCAACTGCCTCCTCTTCGCCCAAGCGTAGCCTGACTCCGCCTTATTCCCCACCTCTGGCAAATGTTGGCACGGAGGTTGACTTCGACTACGGGTCCCTCAGCCCAAGGAGGAAGAGGAAGGCAACAGAGGAGGAGGTGGATGTCGAGTAAGCATGTTGCTCCTTTTCGCCATCTCTGTCTCCTCAATCTGTGCCGCCTGTCCTGACTTATTTTCACCTTTGCAGGGACGCGGAGATGCTGGCCCAGAGAGTGAAGAGGGCCAAGGCCTCGGGGGCGGCCAGCCCCCGGCTGGTACTTCGAGGGCGCCACTGGTGGTGTTGAGCAGTCCGGAGAGCAGCCCCCGGCGCAGCCCCCAGCGTAAGTTCATCGCTCACTTCTTGTCGACGTGTGTCAGGGGCATGATGCTTGGGCGCTGACCTAGCCGTGTACGTAGGAGGAGAGCAACGGCAGGAGGAGCCATAGAGGGCTACTCCCAACACGCCGCCCCCATCAACCACGCTGCCCCGAGGGGCGTCCCCGGTAAGGGCGCCAACCACCGAGCCCACGCACATGGAGGAGGAGGAGGAGAACTCGGGCGCCGATGGCTTCGCCTCGGCGCCAAATGTTGGTGTGGAGGGGACTTCTGCTTCCCAGCCCGACACTGGTAAGTCTCTGGCCTTCCGTCCCTGCTCTTTCTCTTCTTTTTGAATCTTATTCTTGGCTTCGTCTCATCCTTTCCTTGGTGTCTAGATCCCCCCTCGACAGACCCGGAGGACATCGACACCATTATCAGGGATGTTGCCAAGGCTGCCGAGGCGGAGGCCGATAAGATCGCCGCCGAGGAGGCCGCCAAGGGCGCTGCTGAGGATGCTGCCAAGGAGTCCGCCGGGGAGCCCGGCAAGGGGCCTGCCGGGGAGGCCGGCAAGTCCGCTGCCGAGGAAGAGGTGGTTGATCCTCCTCCGCTGCCTCTGGCTCTGGCAGGTACCTGAAGGTGAGTGACGACCTCTTTGTCCAACTCCCAGGCGCGTCGAGCCACCAGGGCTCCCGTTGAGGGAGAGGTGTTCAACGATGAAGTACTTGCCGCCATCGGGCTCGAGGTCGTCGATGAGCCGAGCGCTGGTGGCGACGGCTCCCAGCAGGAGCGGCTCCTCTAGGCCATGGGAGCCAGCTTTTGGAAGCTCCAAGCGCTCCACCGCGCCCGCCTGGACAAGGCCAAGTCCAGGATGGCGATGGCGTACCTCAATGTGCGCGTCGCCGCGACGCAGACTTGGTTCCGCCAAGTGATACGTCTCTGTCGTATCGACTTTTCCAAACACTTTTGCCCTTGTTTTGGACTCTAACTTGCATTATTTGAATGGAACTAACCCAGACTGACGCTGTTTTCAGCAGATTTTCCATGGTTTTATTTATGTGCAGAAACAAAAGTTCTCAGAATGACCTGAAACTTCACGGAGCTTATTTTTGGAAAATATAAAAAATATTGGCGAAAGAATCAACGTCAGGGGGCCCACACCCTGGGCACGAGGGTGGGGGGCGCGCCCCCTGCCTCATGGGCCCCCTGACGCTCTACCGACCTCAACTCCAATTCCATATATTCGTGTTCGGGGAGAAAAAAATCAGAGAGAAAGTTTCATCGCGTTTTACGATACGGAGCCGCCGCCAAGCCCTAAAACCTCTCGGGAGGGCTGATCTGGAGTCCGTTTGGGGCATCATCAACCATTCGCCATCACCAATTTCATGATGCTCACCGCCGTGCGTGAGTAATTTCATCATAGGCTTGTTGGACGGTGATGGGTTGGATGAGATTTATCATGTAATCGAGTTAGATTTGTTAGGGTTTGATCCCTAGTATCCACTATGTTCTGAGATTGATGTTGCTATGACTTTTCTATGCTTAATACTTGTCACTAGGGCCTGAGTGCCATGATTTCAGAGCTGAACCTATTATGTTTTCATGAGTATATGTGAGTTCTTGATCCTATCTTGCAAGTCTATAGTCACCTAGTATGTGTTATGATCCGGCAACCCCGAAGTGACAATAATCGGGACCACTCCCGGTGATGACCGTAGTTTGAGGAGTTCATGTAGTCACTCTATGTCAATGCTTTGGTCTGGTACTCTATTAAAAGGAGGACTTAATATCCCTTAGTTTCCGCTAGGACCCCGCTGCCACGGGAGGGTAGGACAAAAGATGGCATGCAAGTTCTTTTCCATAAGCACGTATGACTATATTCGGAATACATGCCTACATTACATTGATGAATTGGAGCTAGTTCTGTGTCACCCTATGTTATGATTGTTACATGATGAGCCACATCTGGCATAATTCTCCATCACCGATCTAATGCCTACGAGCTTTTCACATACTGTTCTTCGCTTATTTACTTTTCCGTTGCTACTATTACAATCACTACAAAAGCCAAAAATATTACTTTTGCTACCTTTACCGTTACTTCCATATTACTTTGCTACTAAATACTTTGCTGCAGATATTAAGTTATCCAGGTGTGGTTGAATTGACAACTCAACTGCTAATACTTGAGAATATTCTTTGGCTCCCCTTGTGTCGAATCAATAAATTTGGGTTGAATACTCTACCCTCGAAAATTGTTGCGATCCCCTATACTTGTGGGTTATCAAGACTATTTTCTGGCGCCGTTGCCGGGGAGCATATCTCTATTCTTTGAGTCACTTGGGATTTATATCTGCTAGTCACTATGAGGAACTTGAAAGACGAGAAAACTAAAATTTATCCCTCAACCATGAGGGGAGGTAAGGAACTGCCATCTAGCTCTGCACTTGATTCACCTTCTGTTTTGAGTAAGCTTGCGACACCTAAACCTGCTTCTGCTATTAATTCTGATATGTCGCATGTATTGATGATGCCACTTCTGCTATGCATGATACTTATGATGAAACTACTTCTATGCTTGATACTACTATGCCACTTGGTGAATTTCTTGATGAACGACTTGCTAGGGCTAGAGAGAATGAAATTATTGAAGCTGATAATATTGATGAGAGTGATGATGAAGACTCTCCCAATAAATATGAATTTCCTGTTGTGCCTGAGGGCTATGTTATGGATGAAGAAACTGCTAGAGACTTTCTTGCTTGCAATGATAGAAGTGATCTTAAGAAATTATTAGCTAAGCTTAAACAAAAAACTCTGAATGCTAGAATGAAATATGATCCTGCTTATTTTACTTCACCAATCTTTTTTACTGATAAGGATTATGAATTCTCTATTGATCCTGATATAATTACTTTGGTGGAATCTGATCCTTTCTATGGCTATGAATCTGAAACTGTTGTGGCACATCTCACTAAATTAAATGATATAGCCACCCTGTTCACTAATGATGAGAGAACTCGCTACTTCCATCTCCTTAAAATATTTCCGTTCTCATTAAAGGGTGATGCTAAGATATAGTTTAATTCTCTTGATCCTGGTTGTGTGCGTAGTCCCCAGGATATGATTTATTACTTCTCTGCTAAATATTTCCCTGCTCATAAGAAACAAGCTGCTTTAAGGGAAATATATAATTTTGTGCAAATTGAACAAGAGAGTCTCCCACAAGCTTGGGGGAGGCTTCTCCAATTACTTAATGCTTTGCGTGATCATCCTCTTAAGAAAAATGAAATACTTGATATCTTTTATAATGGACTAACCGATGCTTCCAGAGACCACCTGGGTAGTTGTGCTGGTTCTGTTTTCAGGGAAAGAACACCAGATGAAGCTAAAATTCTATTGAATAATATGTTGACCAATGAAAATAATTGGACACTTCCTGAACCAATTCCTAGGCCAACTCCGAAGAAGAGGGGTGTTCTATTTCTCAGTCCTGAAGATATGCAAGAGGCAAAGAAATCTATGAAGGAAAAATGTATAAAAGCTAAAGATGTTTAGAATTGACCTCCTATTGAAGAAATACATGGTCTTAATTTACAGCCTGTTGAAGAAACACATGGTCTTAATTCATCACCTATTGAAGAAACACATGGTCTTCATAACCCGACACAGGTAGTAAAGGTAAATTCTCTCTATAGATATGATAAAGTTGAAATCCCTCCTACTAAGTTTGCTACCAATGTTTGGATGAGTTTGATAATTTATGGTTAATCAAGAAAATTTTAATGTTTATTTTGGTAGACAATTAAAACAAAATGCTTATATGATTGAACACTTGGGTGATTATATGTTTAGAGTTAAAGGTGAACTTAAATTCATTAGTAAACATGCTTCTATGGTTACCACTCAAGTAGAACAAGTACTTAATGCTCAGAATGATTTGCTCAATGAATTGAATAGTAAGAATAATGACTATGCTGTTAGAGTGGCTACTAGAACTGGTAAGATGACTCAGGAACCTTTGTATCCTGAAGGCCATCCTAAGAGAATTGAGCAGGACTCTCAGAGAAATAATATTGATGCACCTAGTTCTTCTAAAAAGAAGGTAAAGAAAAATGATAGGACTTTGCATGCTTCTAGTAAACCTATTGCTGAAACACCTGAGAATCCAAATGATATTTCTATTTCTGATGCTAAAACACAATCTGGTAATGAACATGAACCTAGCGATAATGTTAATGATAATGTTCATGATGATGCTCAACCTAGCAATGATAATGAAGTAGAAATTGAACCTGCTGTTGATATTGATAACCCACAATCAAAGAATCAACGTTATGATAAGAGGGACTTTGTTGCTAGGAATCATGGTAAAAAAAGAGAACCATGGGTTCAGAAACCCATGCCTTTTCCTCCAAAACCATCCAAGAAAAAGGATGAAGAGGATTTTGAGCGCTTTGCTGAAATGATTAGACCTATCTTTTTGCGTATGCGATTAACTGATATGCTCAAAATGAATCCTTATGCTAAGTATATGAAAGAAATTGTCACTAATAAAAGCAAGATACCGGAAGCTGAAATTTCCACCATGCTTGCTAATTACATGTTTAAGGGTGGAATTCCTAAGAAACTTGGAGATCTAGGATTACCTACTATACCATAATCCATTAAAATAAACTATGTTAGAACTACTTTATGTGATCTTGGAGCCAGTGTTAGTGTTATGCCTCTCTCTTTATATCGTAGACTTGGTTTGAATAAGTTGACACCTACTGAAATATCTTTGCAAATGGCTGATAAATCAACTGCTATACCTGTCGGTATTTGTGAGGATGTGCCTGTTGTGGTTGTGGACATTACTATTTTAACGGACTTTGTTACTCTTGATATTCCCGAGGACGATAGTATGTCTATTATTCTTGGAAGACCCTTTTTGAATACTACAGGGGCTTTATTGATTGCAACAAAGGCAATGTCACTTTTCATGTTAATGGTAATGAGCATATGGTACACTTTCCGAGGAAACAACCTCAAGTCCATAGTATCAACTCTATTGGAAAAATTCCATCGATTATTATTGGAGGTTTTGAATTTCCTCTTCCTACTGCCAAAAAGAGATATGATATTCTTATTATTGGGGATGTACATATCCCCGTTGAGGTAACATAGTGTTATTCGAAATTTCTCTGGTTTCAAGCAATTCGGAATGAGTTTGTTAACAAGACCTGATCAACCTTGTTAGTGGATTCCTTTTGATGAGCATGAGATGGATGAAGTTAGAAAGCACAACCTTCTGTACCCCCCTTTTACTTTCTGTTATTCAGTTGAAATAAAGTAAAAATAGTATTTTTCTGTCTGTTTTCTGAATTATCCATGCAATATAAAAATACCCCAAAAATAAAAGTTCTCCAAATGCCCTGAATTTGAAATATGATTTTTCTGGTATATTTGAGAATATTTGGCACTGAGAACACAGTAGGGGGAGCAACCGCCTGGGCACGAGGGTCCAGGGCGTGCCCACTCCCCTGGGCGCGCCCCCTGCCTCGTGGGCCCATGGTGGCTTCCCTCCACTTATTCCTGCACCCACACACTTCTTCTTCCTCCCAAAAAAAATCACCATCCAGCTCAAGCACGAGTTCTGGCTCATTTTGCTATGATTTTTGATCTCCTTGCTCAAAGCACCTCTCACAAAACTGCTTTGGGGGATTGTTCCTTGGTATGTGACTCCTCCATTGGTCCAATTAGTTTTTGCTCTAGTGCTTTATTCATTGCAATTTTGTGTTGCCTAGGTGACCGTGTTCTTGAGCTTGCATGTCAAATTTATATGGTTCCAAGTAGTTCTAATGCATGATATAGGCTCTAGGCGCTTGTAGGAGTAGTTGCTATCAATTTTGTTGAGCTTGGTTCACTTTTATTTGAAGTTACTATAAATTTCAGAAATTTTTCAGAGGAAGAAATATGTTTAGGAAAATGTACCAAGGTGGTCCTTCAATGAAGCAAGGACCCAGGCTTGCAATGCGTGATGCTAATGATGAACCACCAAGGGACGCTCCAGTGCGGCCTTGTGAATGGCCTTCAGAGGACTTCATGGATCAAGCAAGAATTAAGGAAGAATTTAACGCATATTTATGTAACGCTGGTCTTGTGAGCTTCGAGGCAGAAAAGTGTCGTCAGTACCACTATCTCAGTAGTTCCTTTGTGAGGAGGTTTGAATTTTCATCTACACGTAATTCTCAAACTGTCCTGTTCGATCTTTATGAAAATTCTTATACTATGGACTTAGAGGGTTTTACCACTGCTTGTAAACTTCCACAATGGGGTAGTACTAGTGAACCTCGCAAATCTGAATTTAGAGATTTTCTTGCTATAGTATAACTATGGGGGAATCTTGTGACATAGCACAAGCTACCATAGGGAGCATTCATTTTCCTGCTTCACATTATTTTGCTCTCTTCATAGGTAGGTGCATAAATGGTAAGGATGAAGCATTTCACATGTGTGTCCCTAACCTCAGTATTCTCAGGAGTGCTATTTTAGGAGATAAACATTATAATTTGGGAGCCATTGTTGCACGTAGGTTGCATCACAATAGATTTAATGGAGATTTCATTGGGGGAATTTATGCAACCCGTATAGCTAATTTCCTTGGTATAACTATACGTGAGGATGATATTGAGTTGCCTCCTGCTCATTTAGATTATGAGGCTATGGTGCGCCACTGTTTTGTTGAGAGGAACGATCAGTTCCTCCAGTACCGACTAATCTTTGACAGACGACGCACCTATCACGGCGCTCTCCCTGCTTCTACTTTCTTTGACTTTCAGGCAAACGGGAGATATTACATAACCAGAGAGGAGGTGGAGGAGTATAAGAGGAGGGCTGAGATAGCTCGCCTCCAAGCTGCAGCCCACGACGCAATGACTGCTGCATCTCAGTACGACCCCAACTATAATTTTGGATATCCGCCAGGCCATCAGTGGCAATAGACCAACTTACGCCAAAAGCCTAAGGTTGGGGGAGTACATATTTCTCACCGACATTACATTTATGTTCAACACTCATTGCTAGATGTTGGCGCTCATACTCTTTCATTGTAATATCCACGCTAGTTTATTTTCTTTTTCTTGCTTTCTTCTTGTGTGTCTGATAGATCTTAAGAAAAACAAAAAAAATTACTAGTAGCTTTTAGCTAGTTTACTTTCTTGCTGTAGTAGTAGTAATTAAAAAGAAAAACTCAAAAAGATTTCCTGTTCTTCTTTTGCTTGTTGGGAGCTTTCCCGTGTAAGTAGTTTTATTTCTTTTCTTTTCTTTGGGGGTCGATAGGAGTAGACCATAATTAAATTGTTGAAGTGGCTCTATTATGCATTATTGTTGATTTAACCAAGAGCCCATATTGCCTTGTCTTCTCCTGTTTATTGAATGCTCGCAGATTCCAGCTTAGTCCAATGCACGTGCACTATTATTATTATTCACATCGTTCGGTCGTGCAAGTGAAAGGCAATTATGATGATATATGATGAACTGATTGAGATGAGAGAAACTGGTATGAACTCGACCTCTCTTGTTTTTGTAAATATGATTAGTTCATCGTTCCTGATTCAACCTATTATGAATAAACATGTTTGCAATGACAATTAGAGATCATAGTTGCTTATGCCATGCTTAATTAGCTAGGAGTTTATAATGGTTTACCTTGCATGCCAACATGCTATTAAAATGGTTGTGATGTGGTATGATGGGGTGGTATCCTCCTTTGAATGATTCAAGTGACTTGACTTGGCACATGTTCACGCATGTAGTTGAAACAAAATCAACATAGCCTTCACGATATTTATGTTCATGGTGGATTATATCCTACTCATGCTTGCACTCAATGTTTATTAATTTTAATGCATGTTCATCACTGCTGTCGCTCTCTAGTTGATCGCTTCCTAGTATTTTGCTAGCCTTCACTTGTACTAAGAGGGAATACTGCTTGTGCATCCAATCCCTTAAACCCCAAAGTTATTCCATATGAGTCCACTATACCTTCCTATATGCGGTATCTACCTGCCGTTCCAAGTAAATTTGTATGTGCCAAACTCTAAACCTTCAAATGAAATTCTGTTTTGTATGCTCGAATAGCTCATGTATCAACTAGGGATGTCCATATCTTCCATGTTAGGTGGGTTATTCTCAAGAGGAGTGGACTCCACTCCTCACTCACGAGAAAATGGCTGGTCACCGGGATGCCCAATCCCATGCTTTATGCAAATCAAATCAAAATAATTGCAAACAAAACTCCCCTGGGGCTGTTGCTAGTTGGAGGCACTCGTTGTTTCGAGCCAGCCATGGATTGATGCTTGTTGGTGGAGCGGGGAGTATAAACTTTACCATTCTGTTTGGGAACCGCCTATAATGTGTGTAGCATGGAAGATATTGCCATCTCTTGGTTGTTATGTTGACAATGAAAGTATGCCGCTCAAAATATTATTTATCTCTATTTCAAAATCGAGCTCTGGCACCTCTATAAATCCCTGCTTCCCTCTACGAAGGGCCTATCTATTTACTTTTATGTTGAGTCATCACCCTCTTATTAAAAAGCACCAGCTGGAGAGCACCGCTCTCATTTGCATCCATTACTGTTAATTTATATTGGGTATGACTATGACTGGATCTCTTCTACCATGAATTACAATGTCTAGTGAGTCCTTGATCTTTAAAGGTGCTCTGCATTTATGTTTTGCGGTCTCAAAAAGGGCTAGCGAGATACCATCTTGTTATATCATATCATGATTGTTTTGAGAAAGTGTTGTCATCCGAGATTTATTATTATTGCTCACTAGTTGATTATGCCATTGACATGAGTAAACATGAGACCTAAGAGTTATTGTGAATATGTTTAGTTCATAATCTTTACTGAAAACCTGAATGCTTGCTTTACATATTTACAACAACAAGAGCAAACAGAGTTTGTAAAAGTTTTTCTTTATCACTTTCAGTTTATCAACTGAATTGCTTGAGGACAAGCCAAGGTTTAAGCTTGGGGAGTTGATACGTGTCCATCGTATCTACTTTTCCAAACACTTTTGCCCTTGTTTTGGACTCTAACTTGCATGATTTGATGGAACTAACCCGGACTGATGATGTTTTTTTCAGCAGACTTTCCATGGTGTTATTTATGTGCAGAAACAAAAGTTCTTGGAATGACCTGAAACTTCACAGAGCTTATTTTTGGAAAATATAAAAAATATTGGTGAAAGAATCAACGTCAGGGGTCCACACCCTGGGCACGAGGGTGGGGGGCACGCCCTACCACCCTAGGCGCGCCCCCTGCCTCGTGGGCCCCCTGACGCTCTACCGACCTCAACTCCAACTCCATATATTCGTGTTCGGGGAGAAAAAATTAGAGAGAAAGTTTCATCGCGTTTTACGATATGGAGCCGCCGCCAAGCCCTAAAACCTCTCGGGAGGGCTGATCTGGAGTCTGTTCGGGGCTCCGGAGAGGGGAATCCGTCGCCATCGTCATCATCAACCATCCTCCATCACCACTTTCATGATGCTCACCGCCGTGCGTGAGTAATTCCATCGTAGGTTTGCTGGACGGTGATAGGTTGGATGAGATTTATCATGTAATCGAGTTAGATTTGTTAGGGTTTGATCCCTGGTATCCACTATGTTCTGAGATTGATGTTGCTATGACTTTGCTGTGCTTAATGCTTGTCACTAGGGCCCGAGTGCCATGATTTCAGATCTGAACCTATTATGTTTTCATGAATATATGTGAGTTCTTGATCCTATCTTGCAAGTCTATAGTCACCTAGTATGTGTTATGATCCGGCAACCCCGAAGTGACAATAATCGGGACCACTCCCGGTGATGACCGTAGTTTGAGGAGTTCATGTATTCACTATGTGTTAATGCTCTGGTCCGGTACTCTATTAAAAGGAGGCCTTAATATCCCTTAGTTTCCGCTAGGACCCCGCTGCCACGGGAGGGTAGGACAAAAGATGGCATGCAAGTTCTTTTCCATAAGCACGTATGACTATATTCGGAATACATTCCTACATTACATTCATGAATTGGAGCTAGTTCTGTGTCACCCTATGTTATGATTGTTACATGATGAACCACATCTGGCATAATTCTCCATCACCGATCCAATGCCTACGAGCTTTTCACATATTGTTCTTCACTTATTTACTTTTTTGTTGCTACTGTTACAATCACTACAAAACCCAAAAATATTACTTTTGCTACCGTTACCGTTACTTCCATATTACTTTGCTACTAAATACTTTGCTGCAGATATTAAGTTATCCAGGTGTGGTTGAATTGAAACTCAACTGCTAATACTTGAGAATATTCTTTGGCTCCCCTTGTGTCGAATCAATAAATTTGGGTTGAATACTCTACCCTCGAAAACTGTTGCGATCCCCTATACTTGTGGGTTATCACCAAGCCTGCGAAGAACTAAAGACCGCCCAGGGTGAGCTGGCCAAGTGTGAGGTGGAGCTCACAATGCAGCAGGCTGACATCGAGAAGGCTCAAGAGATGGCGGAGAACTTGGCCGCCACCGCCCGGACCCAGCACGAGGCCGCGCTGAACTCCTAGGAGGAGGACCTCGCCAAACGCGAGGCGGACATCGATGCCAAACTCCGCGCCAAGGACGAGGAGGTGGAGAAACTTGTCTTGCAGCGGACCCAAGAGCTGGAGCAAAGCCATAAGGAGGCGCTCGATGCCCAAGCTCTGGTTCACGCCGGCAAGGTGAAGGAGCTGGAGGTGGAGCGGGATGGGCTGAAGGACCAGGCCCTGAAGCTGTCCCAGGAGAAGGACACACTCAACAACGCCCTGATGGAGGCGTAGGGCACGGCCGTCAGCAGGGCCGAGGAGCTCTCCGAGGCCAACAACTCCATCAAAGACCTCAAGCTGAAGCTGGAGGGTCTCGAGGGGATGCTGTCGGAGAGCAAGGCCCGGGAGGGGATCCTGGCCAAAGATCTAGAGAACGAGAAGCAGCTGCGGAAGAATGAGGCCGCCAACCACAAGGATGTTGTGGAGGGTCATGACCGCTGGGTCGGCCGCCTCGGGGACGTCGCCGGCAGGATCACCACGCAGCTGGCCGCCATGGGGATGCCAAACGTGAGGTACGCCCCAGAGTGCAGCGGGACCACCAACGCCAAGCTGACCCTGTTCTTCGAGGGCGTTCTCGGGGCCCTGGAGCAGTTCCACTCCAACAGGGTGGCTTCACTGGCCGACGAGAACCGAAGGCTCTGCCGTGGTGCCATGACCAAGGTCCTCACCAAGGTGGCGTACTAGAACCCCACCCTTGACTTTGACGTCGTGCTGGATAGCTTGCTGGAGGGTACTGACCTCGCGCCGCTCAGGGAGCGTATCAAGCCCATCATCAGCCTCATCGACGGAATTCAAAGGGTGGAGGGCCAGCGCCGGGATTAGGCACCCCATTTCTTACCGCCGCTGCAGGTTCATGACCAAGACAATTTCTATCTTTAGTTAGAACCACAGCAACAATTTGATGTAATATAACTCTGCAGTACTTTTGATATTATGCATGTTATTTTCCTATTCGATTTTCCTTTGTATGTCCACCCTACGTTAACTGGGTAGGCTTGCCGGCGCGTAAACCCAGGGCGGCGTCTTGAGGACGGATCCCTAGTGGCATGTCGGGTGTGCTTGCTGCCAGACAAACCATCTTACCGCCCTTAACGCGGCCGCCCGAATTGTCGAGCTTGACTCGAGTTAGAATCGAGAGCGTTGCCAAGTGCGGAAGGCTACCCCGCCACTCTCGACGCGGCCGCTTGAGCTGTTGAGCGGACTCGAAACAGAACAAGGGTGTTGCCAATTGCGGGAGGGCCCCTTCGCGTGCAGGTTTTCCATACATCGGCGGGATCTCCTAGGACGATAACCTTATATATAAAAGGAAATAGCTCAAGGCTCTGAATTACAAAGCTTTTTTTGTTTCCGTGCTGGCGTCCTTCGCGCTCGCAGACGGCGCCATTTTCTCCTGGACCGTCTTCTTCTTTAGAAGCCATGCTGATGGAGAACATGGTAGGCTAACTGCTGGACCAGGTTCTCACAATTGTGTGCCCCTACCTGGCGCGCCAAAGATGTCGGTGGGAAATGACACCTATGGGATCAAAAGAATCCCTACTACGGTTGTCGGGGCGCAGGGTTGTGAGAAGAGCAGGATCAACAGTCAACACAAGGACCGTTTACCCAGGTTCGGGCCGCGAGGATGCGTAATACCCTAGTCCTGCTTTGGTGGCTGTATTTCAGAGAGTTCTTGAACTCTCGAACTAGCTATGGTGGCTGCGTAGTCCAAAAGAGCCGAATCCCTCTCTAGTATGCCAAGGGCCTCCTTTTATAGTCGAAAGGGGCTGCTACAGTGGCACACATGAGGTGGAAAGGCCTACACTGCTGCGAGCTTATCGCTCGTGTTACAGGACAAGACGCATTTAATGCATAGCTTAGGTGTCCCTTAGCTTTATTGGGGGTGGGGACGAGGCCCGTCCCGTCCGTTGCCGCCTCACCTTCCTTCGACACGCGCCCAGGCCAGCGGTGCATGCGGCGCCATGTAGGCAGGAAGGAAGCTGAGGTGGTGCGGTGGTAGGGTCTTCATGAAGATCTGCATGCCACCACGCAGGTGCTTGCTGAGTTGGCGTAGGGGTCGCCCGTCGCCACACAGGTGCCTACCCAGCTGGTTGAGCTACCAGCTGCTTGGGGACAGTGGTGGAGTCTTGGTCGACGCGGGCCTGGCTATGGCCCCGCTGACGCCTTCGGCAAGGGTCTTGCCGGGGGGCCCAGCAAGGGTCTTGCCGTGGCGCGCAGCCGTCCCCGGCAAGGATCTTGCTGGGGGTCCTGTGGTTTTCCTCGGCAAGGATCTTACCGAGGATCGTCATCTTCTGGTTCTCATCTGATCCCATATCTCTATGGTCTTGACAAAGATTTGCATGCCACCACGGAGGTGCCTCCCAATCCCTGGCCCAACGTAGTTGATGGTGTTGGAAGCCGTGGGCTCAAGGGTGGCGCGGTCCGCCGGTGTGGGCGAGCTGCCCTGGCAAGGGTCTTGCCGAGGCTGCTGAGGCTCCCCCGGCAAGGGTCTTGCCCGGGGAACCTGCTTCGTCCCTCTGCTTCTTTGCGTTCTTGGCCTTGGCGTTGTCTTAGGCTTCGGCTTTTCTCCGGCTTCCCTCCTTTGCCCTGCTACGTGCGGCCGTGGCGCGTGGCTCTGACTGCCCGTGCACAAGTAAAGGGGTCAAAAGGAGAGCCCCTACTTTTGTGCACCGACAATACATAACTAACAACTAGAAAAAAACGCCGGCTCAATCGCAAGGCAAACCCCGGATGTGGCTGCGGACAGGCCGAGCCACACCGGCATGACTGCCACCGCGGCGGCAACGAAAGTGCGAAATGCCACCCTAAACGGCAAGCACGGGACTCTGCCCCCGACGGGAACGCCGGAGCACCGAATCCGCTGGAATCTCGATGAATCTCGAGTGGAAAATTGACCACAGAGGGGAGGGGGGAATGCAGGCAAGGAATGTGAGCGTGGGAAGGAGCATTACCTTCAATCAACGGGCACTCCGGCGAAGACGCTCTGGTCCGGCGAGCCCCACCGACTTCTCCTCTCGGCTTCTCTTCCAATCGAATGAACTGCAATGGATGGTGGGTTGGGTGAGTAATGAAGTGGAGCGAGTAAATGGAACCGCGGGGGGAGGGGGGCGAAGTGCGAGACGTGGTTGACGGCAACCGCAGTCGGGCGTGGCGTGCGGGCGCCACAGCAGTTTCACCGCACGCCCCCGAGTGGCAACCGTTGACCGCGGAGAGGAAACCGGCGTGCGGGCGAACTCTCTCACACACCACACACGCGAGTTGTCCTACGTGGCACACAAAATCAGCCAATTCGTGCCACGATTCGTGCAAAAGTTACTGGACGGCGATGGAGGCATGTGGGTGAGTTGGCTAACGCCCACACGTGTGGGCGTTAGTGTTTCCGTAATTTTTCTGATTGAAAAAAGACAGTAAAATTTGGAAACACTTCTAAAAGTAGAATGGTGAGAATCCAACTAATAATAATTAGTAGTTAGTAATTTGCATTTATTTTTATCCACCATAAGCACGAAGATTTGTACAAAAAACCCTATATATAGGAAGGTATAATTCGATGCTTGTTATACAAATTATTGCGTCTAATGGTTTACAATGGAATGGGACCTCTAACCCTCTATCTCTCCCTATACATACATGATTATGTGAGGGTGGGAAGATCATCTTGTAGATCTCTTGAAACGAGTGTCCCTATAGCGTCGCATAATCTAGATGGACAAGTACCCTACTCCCATCCATGCGAGAGTCCTACTGCAGGCTCTACTTCTTCTTCTCATATGTCATGCAACTACAACACAATGTAAGCGGGGGATACGAAATAGTTAGTTCTACTTTTGATAATATTTACTCTTTACAGTATGTATACATGTGTAACAATTTTCTTATTTTTTCTTGAAGTAGCTAGGTATTTTGCTAGTGCAGGGGGTTGTTTTTCCCCCCATGTGATGGTTGTTTATTAATCAATCCAAATTCATACTAATGTCCAGTGTTTATTTCTTATTCCGCAGGTCGAATCATCGATGGCATCGATAAGGATAAGATCAACTTACACGGGTTGTGCGTTATAGACAAACCAGTCCTTGGTGACTACTGTTGCAAAGTGACAAATCAGTGTTACATAGACCTTCCGTCATGCCTTGCTGAGTGCAACAAACCTGCAGGCATGGTGGCGATGGCAACCCCTCCTTCACCTACCCTAATCCCGTCAAATTGAACTTTTGATTGGATAAATAATGTATGATGTGCAAAAAAATATTTGCAATAAAAATAAGTATCTCTGTTGTCGTTATATTTGTCATGCTGTGATTTCATTTTGGGCAGCAGTAGAGAGTAGGAATCTTCGGGAATAAAAGTTTACATTTTTCTTTTTCATTGGATAGAAAATGACCACCCGAGAACATGCAGGGTTTTCTTTCTTCATACGAGCAAATACTTCCGTGAAATATGCCCGCTAAATCATCCATCTTTAGAAATTGTGAAGCCTACTTTACTATATTGGAAGCATTTATTAGCTGTGAATAATAGAAATATTTACTTTTGGAAACTACAGCTTGCATGTAGTATCTATCTATATCTTTATACATACAAATGGAGTATAACATTACCCAAAGGGCTAAATCCAATTAATCTCGATCTCCAGTCGTGAGCACTCAACATGTTTAGCATCATTAAAATATTATACCAAATATCATTAACCACTCTAGTTTTATAATTAATGCGTAAATAATATTCTACCTAAAATATGTGAGCAATTAATATACTACCAAATATTAATATACTGCGGTGACGGATTGGCCTGTGGCTCGATATCTTGCTCTCCTGGCCCGTGGGGCGGGGGCCGGTCCTGCTGGTCATGGAGCTGGAAGAGCTGGAGCAACCTCGCCCTCCCCTCCCCCTCCGTTGGCACGGCCGCGACGGGCGGTCGAGGAGGTTGGGGAGGAGGGGGAGGGGAGACGGGGAGGGGGGCCGGGGCGTGGCCGGGAGTGCAGCGGCGGAGAGGCACTCGAGGAGGCAGGCGGAGCAGGAGCCCGTGAAGGGCGGCTGCGACGGGTGCCTGGCGCACCGTGACAGGTCGGGATTATTCATCGCACGCAGCCTCCACCACCGCCGCCGTCGCCCGGGGACCGGAGGCGCAGTGAATGGGGATCGATTTGGTTTGACCGGAAAATGCTAGGGCTTTGACCAGCCCGCCACTCCGCTCCTACCTGAGTGCCTCGGTGGGTGGGGAATCGAATTAGAGAGAGACAGGGAGAGATGAGAGAGAGAGCCGTTGTGTGGTTGCCTTATTTTGTCTCACTCCTTCCCACACACACCTCACTGCCAAGTGGGCCTGCCCCTCCTAGCACAACGGCTCTCCCATCCATACTATATTGGAAGCATTTATTAGCTGTGAATAATAGAAATATTTATTTTTGGAAACTACAGCTTGCATGTAGTATCTATCTATATCTTTATACATAGAAATATGAAAATGCTTAGAGGAGCAGATCCAATTAATCTCAACCACCAAACCAGATCAATCCAATGAACGAGAGTGCTCCAATTGTGAGCACTAAACATGTTTAGCATGCATTAAAATATTATACCAAATATCTTTATCGACTCTAGTTCTATAGTTAGCGCATAAAAAATATTCTACCTAAAATATATGAGGAATTAATATAGTACCGAGTATCACATGCAATGCATGTACACATTTAATAGCTTGGGAAACAATCATATAAATCATGGTCAATTCACGACCAAACTAAAAATGACTCCCTATATTTCCACATCATTCTTCCATAGAAGAAACATTTTACTTACTGAGGTTTTCTTTGATACAACTACTATGGTTCGCTTTCATACTGTAGAAACAAAGTTTAAAAAAACTAGTTATTTATGTGGACTCCACAATTTTCTTCCACGCCAACTAATACATGTACGTGTCCAATATTTTCATGGTATCAATCTGAAATATTTTCAACAATTTGTGTCAATGTTCCCATGACAGTACAATTGCTTCTTGCATAGAATTTTTTTTCTTCCATTTAAACAGATTGTTCTTGTAGGATTACATTTCTATTGGATGTAGTAAAACTTCGAGAAAAAATATATATAGCTTCTGTCCTTCAAAATCTTGCTGCCAGCTACATAAACCCAGAAGATTTACACATCTGGTGCTCATCACTACATGGGTAGATGAGAACTAGGAGGATCATTGGAATCATGCACTACCAGATTCCGATAATCTGCTCGTATAACCTTCTTCTAGTACACAATGTAAGCTCTATTTCTGCTTGTATGCCTTGCTACTAGTACATAATGTAAGCGATCCGTACACAAGGGTCATGTCTCTACTTCCGATAACCTATCTTCACAATATATCTGCGAACTTCCAGGCTATAATCGTGTAACAATTTTAATTTCCTATTTGTGATGGCATCATATTTTCACAAAAAGATAAACTAAAAAGACTTTGCATCATATTTTCGCAACTATTCTTGTGGAAACAAACGCCCTCAGCAAGGCTGGCGACGTTGTCCTCCAGCGGCACATGGTCATGGTGCCCCTAGACCCTTGTCGATGAGCCCATCTGGAGTAGAATGATGGTGGTGGTTTCTAATCTATATCTATATATCTTTAATATACTCATTATACTATTAAACAAGCTAAATTTATCTTTCTTAAGGCCCGTAAATGTACCCAGCTTGATTACTATCATTAGATTATTCCACCTTATCACATCTAACAGTCAAGATTAAACTCATATGTTGCTATGATTGTACCTAGCAATTAACATCGGCGGAGGATTAGTCCGCCAAATATGTGTTCGGTGGAAAATGTAATCCGCTGCGAGGAAGATCGGGTGAGGAAACAGCCCCCGAACCCCCCCCCCCCCCCCCCCCCCCACACACACACATGACCTGCACGGACCGCACCTGGCACACACGCACGCCGGTCGCCACCATGCCAGTCACGACTTATTACTAACATTCACCCCCTAAGTCGTGACAACAGGAACGCCGGCCCCTCGACGTCGATGTCGGTGAGAAGAGCCTTCTCCGCCTCATCCGCCTTCTTCGGTTTCATGCAGTCCCGCCAGAAATGCGCGCGCTGCCCGCAGCTGTAGCACCGGCCATGCCGCTTCCCTCTGCCGCCCAATGCCGTGCTGCTGCCGCCATCATTGTCGTGGTTGAAGACGCCGGTGTGCTGACGCCGTCGTACCGCCCACTAGGACGCCGTGAGAAAGAGCTGGTCGCCGCCATGTCCGCCGCCCTCCTGGGTGCACCGCCACGTGCGCATGTCGAAGGCTTTCAGCCGATCGAGCGCCTCTTTGAATGGGATCGTCTCAATGTCGCAAAACGGCTCGATGCCGGCCACCGCAGCGTACAGCCGGTCCGACACCGTGTCGAGGAGTTTCTTCACCATGCCCATGTCACCGAGTGTCGCCTCGAAACCCGTGTACCTTGCCGCCATGACGCCGATCCTCCCGGCATATACGTCCATCTCGCCATCGTCCATCCGCAGCTGATCGAACTCGTCACGTAGGGTAGAGAGCCGCGCCGCCTTCACTCGATCAGGGCCGAGAAACCGCACCATTATGATGTCCAACACCTCCTTCGCCGTCATCTTGTCAGTTCTGTCCAAAATAACATGCGACGGGCTGCTATAAGTGGCGGCTGTGGTTTTATGCCCAGCATAAGTTAATTTTTCTGCGCTCCATTAGTAAGTTTCATGAGCAGTTTTATTTCTTTGGCCTTTGCGCGCGTTTCATTTTATTTCGATGCGCTGCTATAAGTGTCCGCCATTGCTAACTCAAATAATAGTGCCGGGTGTGATTTTATGCCCACTGTAAGTTAATTTTTCTGCCGGCCACTAGTAAGTTTCACGAGTAGTTTTCACTTTGTGGCCTTCGCACGCGTTTTCAATTTATTTTGCAGTCTTAGCCTCGGCCCGCTCCATGCACGAGCTCTCTCCCTCTCCCTCTCTCTCCCGCGAGATCTCGATGCCGCAACCACCCACGCAGGCCGATTCTGGCGGCTTCCGGTGGCTGTCAATGGCACAACGCACACCCCCCATGACCGCCTTCATCCGCTCTGTCCGCCCCCCTTACTAGATTCATCATGTGCTTCCTCGAGCGGTCACCGGCGACCCTCCTGTGGCTAGGGTTTCGTCCTCCGGAGTGGCTCTAGTAGATCTCCCCACTCTTCTTCCTCGCGATCTACCGTAACACATCGTCTCTTCCTCACCCCATCTTCTCCCTCGCAGATCCTACATGCCACTGTCGCCGGGACAACAAGGGTACAGTGCTCTGCTCTGTGTCCCCGGCGCCATGGAGGACACCGCTCATCCCTGCTCCAACGGCATCAAGGTCCGGCCCCATCTCTCCTCTTCGGTTTCTTCTTTTTCTGTTTCCTCGAATCTGATTCCTGCATGCTTGACTGAATTTCCTTGCCTTAAGTGATTAAGCAGACATAGTCATTGTGATGTTCAATCCATAGTCAATTAGAAAACACAACGGCAATAATTCTAATCCGAGCGACCATATATTGGTAAAAAAGGAATATTAGGCATAGTTTTAAATAGCCGACTATAGCCCCGCTATAGCTGTTTGAGGGTGTTGCCGCTAAATGATTTCATGTATAATTTGCCACTATAGCCCCGCTACAGCCCAGCTATAGCTGTTTTTAAGGGTTGCCGCTAAATGCCATAGCCCACTATTTAAAACATTGATATTAGGTCTTCACAAGACATGATAATTCCAATCCAGAGTTTACATATGCCGGTACTAAAACAGGATATTATGTGTGCGCATTGCAAGCAGAGAGTCCGTATCAAGATAGCAACATTTTCTTATCAACAAATAAATTGAAAACATAACTTTCACTAATTTCTACTGGACAGAACAACATGTTTTGCTCGATTTAAACATGACGGAGGCCATTTTCTCCTTTGCTGATTTGTATCAAGATAGCCTAGTATACTAGTTTGCTGCTGCAATACGTTACCTGAGAGTTAAAGCACCGTTAGTAGCTAATATGCAGTGTTTGTTTTTTCAGTTTGCTCGAATCTGATTTGTGTGTGTGTGTGTGTGTGCGTGCGTGCGTGTGTGTGTGTGTGTGTGTGTGTGTGTGTGTGTGTGTGTGTGTGTGTGTGTGTGTGTTTGCAGTTTCCTTTACTCCCATCTGGTCTGGTGAAGTTGGACGACGCCATCAGCCCATCAGCAAGGTGGATGCCGCAGCCATGGACAAGGTGCTGTTGCTGCTGCAGCCTCCATGCCCCAACAAGCAACCTTCAACTGCAAATAGTATGTTCGTTTCTTCATCACGGTGGTACAAATGAATCCATATACTGAGGTGCTCAACTGATGTGATGTTGCTTGCTTGATTGACGACTGCTTGCTTGTTAACTAGAAGAAGAAAACTTAATCTAATTGATGAGAATCATGTATTTTATTCATTTTAGACAAGTACTACTGCTTCTCTTTGCTTGTTTGCAGCAGCCATGTTTTTTAAAATTTAATTTTTCAGTTTGGGAAGTTATTGGTTCAATCTATTCTGTCTCTACTCATCAGTCTTTTCATGGTCTCTTTTCCAGTCTTCATGCTCAGTACTTCTTCAGTCTTTTTGTTTCAGTATATGAGTGTTTACTTTTGGTGCAGTCTGTTGTTTTAGTTCAGTATAGTTGTGTTATAGCTCAGTACTTGTGTTGTCTTTACTTTCATGTTATAGTTCAGTATAGTTGTGTTTTAGTTGGCCAGCGGTCCATTTTATTGTCATCTGATCAGTGTTAGGTGGACATGTGTTATAATATCATGGCCTCTTCTTGGTTCAGAACTTCAAATCCCCCAGGAAACCATAATGTATGCACATTTAACTAATGTCAGAGATCAGAGTAGTTGAGAATTTCTTTGCTTATATTTTGATATTATCATTCAGAGATCATAGATGTTTCGACTGGTTATGATTTTTTTCAGTTTTTTCCGATGGCTAGGTGAAGAAGATGGCCTCCCATGCCATTGCTACGCAAAAACCATGCCGAAGATGGCCTAATTTTAGCTGCTCCTCGCCGGTCGGACAGCTGTGGTTGACCGACGACTGAGTGGTTGCGTTCTGCTTTAGCTGCCACCCTGCTCGGTGAGCTCCATCCATTAGTAGAAAACAGGGCTTTGGTCCAGGTCTGGCCAGCCCATTAGTCCCGGTTCAGTCACGAACCGGGACCCATGGGAGCATACGTCCTGGTTTGTGAGCCCAGGGGGGCGGCCGGGCCTCGTGGAGCATTGGTCCCGGTTCGTCTGCACCCATTTGTCCCAGTTCTAGACACGAACCGGGACCAATGGGCCTCGCTCCTGGCCCACATCCATTGGTCCCGGTTCATGGCTGGAACCGGGACCAAAGGGTGGCCTTTAGTCCCGGTTCCAGCCACGAGCCGAGACCAATGAGGTGGCTATATATACCCCTCGCCCGTGAGCAGAGCACCCCACTGCTCTTTTTTTTCTGGCCGGCGAGGGGAGGGCTTTGTGATGCTCTAGCTCACCTTCTATGCTCTAGCTCATGTATGAATGTCATACAATTTTTTGATGTATAGTAGGCTGGTCAAAGATATAATTCTTGGGAATTATGGTTAAACATGCTAATCACTAATTCTTGGGTATTGTGCGTTAATCACAAAGATACCCGCTCGATTGCATTCTGTTGCGAATCAATGTAAGAGCTACTATGGCCTAAAAAGACTAGCCAGAAATGAGGTTAAGGTATACACAGGGAATATAGTAAATGTTACTATACCTTCCATCGGTGTATTGCCGTCTGTATTTATTTTCATAATTCATTTAGAGTTTTACAAACTCTAGCCCATTGCATAAGGTATCTTGCAAGAAGGTTGTTCATAAGAGAACTTTTTATGTTCGATGTTATGAATAACACAAGGGCCATACTTTCATTATGAATGAGATGTATGTTATGAATATTGATAATAATACAATACCTCTGGGTTTACTTTCATAATTCATTTTAGAGTTTCATACACTCTAGCCCATTGCACAATGTTTGTTGCAAAAGAGATGTTCATAAAATCAACAATTGTTGTTAAGTATTATGAATAACATGAAGGGCCATGCTTCCATCCAAGATGGGATGTATGTTATGAATATTGATGGTAATATGATACATCCATAACGCTGACTCTAAATGTCGTGAGACTATGAGAATACCACACATGTGTGGCACTGCATTTGGTCACATTGGAGAAACCCGCATGGAAAAATTCCATTATGATGGATTTTGAAGTCGTTTGATTTTGAATCATCTGACACTTGCAACTTTCCTTCGAAAAGTGAAGTGACTGAAATACCGTTCACAGGCCATAAGGAACAAGCAACAAACTTATTGGTGATCATACATTTTGATGTGTGTAGTTCAATAAATGTTGTTGCAAGTGGTGGATTTATTTATCTTAAGAAATGACTCAAGTAGATATATGGATATTTACTTGATGAGACGTAGTCTGGATCTTTTGAAATCATTCGAAAGGTTTTCTAAAATGGAGTAGAAGTTATTGTAACAAGAAAATTATGTTTCTGCAATTTGATTGCACAAAGGAATATTTGAGTTACATGTTTAGCGAATGTCTGATGAGTTGTGAAAGGGGTTTCATAACTTGCACCTCCCGGAACACCACTGCAAGTGGAAAGTCCGTGAAGATGTAATCTAACCATTTATGACATGGTAAGGTCAAAGATAACATAAATAAACTTGCCATTATCCCTTTTAAAGTGATGCTTTAGAGACTGCGGCTTTTACACTGAAAAGAGCTACATCGGGTCTGTTGAAATGAAGCCATGGTATGGTACGCCCAACCATGTTATATCTTTTCTTAACATTTGGAATATGGGGCTTGTGTAAAAGGTTACAAACCTATTCCAAATCAGACAAGTGCTACTTTGTAGGTTATACCAAAATGTTGGGTATTCCTCCCTCACTATACCGAGGCAAATAGTTTTGCCGCGCAACGGTGTGCTTTTAAAGAGAATGATTCTTTCAAAAAGGTGAGTGGGAGAATACTGCAACTCGACGAGATAAATAGTATCTTCGTCATCATCAGATCAAAGGAAAGAGACCTTGGAAGTAATTCCAGAGTTTCCTACTGCGACTGATACGGAAGTCTCTACAATAAAATGTATGAACTTCGGTCGAACTTGCAGCTGAACCACGTAGGCAAGGCTCGTGCAAACCTCTCAGGTGCGCAAACGAGATATTGTTGTTAGACAACATTATACCTACGATACACAAGGAAGCATTGATGGGCCCTGACTCCGGAATTGGCTAAATGCCAATAAAACCCGAGTTAGTTACCATATAAGTGATTCAAGATTAAAACCTTGATACACCTTTCGGAAGACTTAGAGTCTAACGAATATTTATGGAACTTAAAACTGATACGGATAAAAATGTTTTATCCATAAAGCTCAACTTGTTGAAATAACAAGTTCAAGAGTTGACTACAACGAGGTTGTTTTCATCGTAGTGATGCTTAAAGTCGGTTCGGGTTGAACTAGCAATTAATACATATTTCAATCATGAGATATGAAACATGGATGACAATAGGATTTCCATCTGATGGAAATGAAACCAAGGACTTGCATGTGTTACAGTCCAAGGCATTTTGTCTATCCAGAGGATGCTAGTAAGGGTGCAAACTTCAGAGTTCCAATGATGGACACAAGAGAGCAAAATGGAGTTGGAAACTTCGTGCTTTGATGAAATGGTCAAAGGGGTTTGACTTCATCAATGGGTAAAGAAGATGCTTGTAATTCAAGAAAGTAAGTTGGAGCGTAATAATATTTCTAAAAACCTTGTGTGCTTGACACATTGTTAATTCGAAATAAATTTCTTGACACGAATTAGGACTTCATTTGAAAATAGTTTTTTGATGAAGTGCTTAGGCTAAATAGGCTCAATATTAGGCATAATGATCTATGGAGATAGATTTACCTAATAGGGCTAAGCAATGAATACATATTGACAAGGTGCTAAAACCTTTTAGCATTTAAAACCGCCGGAGTGATTCTTGCCGGAGTCACATGGAAGAGTTTTTTGCAAGACCCGGTGTCCCAAAACACTGATGAGAAAAATACATGATGCACATTCCACACACTTTTGTGTTTGGATTAATCATGTATTCCATGGTATGTAAAACAACCAGATATGTTCGATACTCCCAAGGTGTTGCGAGTATGGATACTAAAGTGATCAAAGTACCGATCATGGGACAACAGTGAAAGATGTCATTGAGTACTAGAGTAAGTACTCATGCTGAATGTTGGGATTGCTTTGATGATTGATTTTATAAGTGTCTCTCTCCTAGCGCATGCTAGAAGCCTCTCGGCCCAACCATTCATCTTGCCCCTTGATCTCTCACCAATATGGTTGAAGGTACCACTAGTAATCCTATCGACCGCAGTTGGTAGTCCAAGGTATCTATCACTAAAAACTTCCACCTGGATGCCTAGAACAAACTTGATTGTATGCCTTCTACCATTTCGGTGTATCCTGTGAGAAGAAAACAACACTTTTATCTCGATTCACTGACTGGCCAGAACATGATGCATATATGAGTAGAATTGCATTAAGCCTGTCAGCACTGTTAGGAATAAGACACGGTGGTGGTGGTGACCAGTGTGTGCGTGCATGTTGGTCGTGCCAGACGCCATGGCGAATGTGCGTGTGTGCGTGCGTTGGGTGCGTGTCGAGTCTGTGTTCATGATTGAGTCGTAGTCGGTTAGCAGCAGCAGCTGGACACGTTAGAACGCGTCGTAGAGGCAGCGTAGGCGAGCGGGTTGTTGGGCGCTCGTACGTGCGTGCGTAGGAAACAAAGGCTTGGGCGCTGCGTCACGTAGGCTACACAGCCGGCCATGATTTGGTTTGTTAGTGCGTCCAGATTGAAATACATAGGTGGTTAGGAGTCCAGATATGTTCTGGTTTGTCCAGCTATATATATGACATGGAAAAGAGGGCGTTCGGCGCCGTGGTTCGTTGTCAGAAATACATCTCCGCATATCCTTTCTTTGTCTACGATCTGTCCCTCAAAACTAGTTCGTGCTAGCTAGGGTTAGACCCAACAAGCACTCTCCTGTGATGCAGTGATGAAGATGAGACTATCATCGGCAAAGAGCAAATGGCTCATCCAAGGTGCTCGAAAAGACACCCGTATGCCCCTGTCCACATGATCACCTCCATAAAAGTTCAACAGGGACATGAGACCTTCTGCATATAGGAGAAAAAGAAACAGTGACATGGGACATCCCTGTCGCAATCCCCTAGAGGGGGTGAAGTACGGCAGCAGCTCACCATTCACCCTCACCGTGAACCTGACTGAGGAAACACACATCATTACCAAGTTCACAAAATTAGCACTAAAGCCAAGCTTAGTCATGATCGCCTTCAATAATACCATTCAACCCCGTCGTAGGCCTTCATCATATCTAGCTTGACAACACAAGTATAATTCTTCCCCTTTTTCTACCTTCTCATGGCGTGGACACTCTCAAATGCCACCACCACGTTATCAGTAATCAAGCGGGGACAAAAGCACTCTGTTCCTCACCCACAATTGTATCCATCAGCTCTTTAAAATGATTAGAAATCATTTTGGTGGCAATTTTGTAATGGACTGGACAAAAAGATATTGGTCGGTATTGAGTTATCAACTGTGGGTTCCATACCTTTGGTCTGAGTGTGATGGAAGTGTCGTTAAAACCAAAAGGTAGATCACCACCATTCAAAAACCCAAGAATCGCCGGCACTAGGTCTCGTTGAATAAGATCATAGTGTCTTTGGAAAAAACTGCAGTAAACCTGTCAACATCGGGGCTTTGGATGATGACATTTGAAAAAGGGCAGTACGAACCTCACCGGGTTCAAACGGTTTGTCTAGAGAAGAATTCATGTCCTCGGTAACACGTTCCGGGACAAATTGAAGCAGCTCATTCATATCATTAATGCCTTGTGAAGAATATAAATTCTGATAGAACGATTGCGCTTCTTCCTTGTCTTCGACTTCAGTCGCACACCTGGAACCACCTGAACATCGAAGGTTGGTAATACAATTTGGCCGCTTCCGTTGCGCCACTTGTGCATGATAGTAAGCCGTATTCCGGTCACCTTTCCTCAGCTATGGCACTCGAGTACGCTGCCGAATCCAGACCTCCTCTTGCCATAGTGCTTCATGAAGTTTCAGCACCGTGGCTTTTTCCTCATCAAACGGGCCTCTGCCAACGGATTGCCTCCTTAGTTTCTCCATTTTTTGCTGCAGTTTCCATACCGTTTTGGCAAGACATCTGTACTCCTTGGCACCCCACGCCCCAAGTTCAGTTTGGAGCAGCTGCAAGGTGTCTTGGATACCTGCCAGACCTTGCCCAGCATTGTTCCTACGCCACACATCGGTGACAAAATCATCATATTCAGCGCGGGACTGCCATATACATCCTCATACCGAACTGTTTTGGCCCCCTTGAGTAATGCACTTCCTAAGTCTCAACCAAAACAAAAATAGTGGTCAGATTTCACCGCACTTATATGACGAACGCACTCGAAGTTGGAGCTCTGCAGAAAAGCCTCATTCGCAACACCTCTGTCAAGACGGTCTTTCACATTCATACCGCCCGCCTGACCATTATCCCATGTATAGGGCACCCCTGAGAACCCAAGGTCCTGCAGGGCGCAATCATTCAGGACATCCAGAAACGCACGCATCTGCCAGTCTGGTCTCTGAGCTCTGCTAAAGTGTTCCGAGCTATGATGTGTTCCATTGAAGTCCCCTAAGCACAACCATGCTTGGTGTGGGATCACATGTAATCTCCTCAAGCAACTCCAACTATTGTGCATGTCCTCACTTCTCGGTGCTCCGTCGAACCCGTGAATCTCCACTCTTGCAAAGTGGAATCAACTTGCCGGACCACAACATCAATGTGACGGAACTGTAATTCTTGAGCTCAACTGAAACATCTTTTGACCAAAATAGATACCACCACTGAGCCCAACACTATCCACTGCAAAATAGCCACAAACCCAAAAGTTTGCTCTAATATTTCCACTCTCTTAGCCCTAGTCTTTGTTTTCATCACAAAAAGTATGCCAGGCCCTTCTTGATTCACAATTTTATGAAGCTCGCGAACTTCCTCAGGGTTCCCAAGCCCCCGGTAGTTCCAGCTTAGATGTTTCATTACTCCCGGTAGGGCTGACATGCAGCCGTTGCCGAATTTTCGGACGAATCAGGGGTAGGTTTCGTCTTCTTTGGATCTGGTTTGGTGGAATTTTCTGAGCCTTGAACACTACCATATATGTAGGAGCACGACCCGAATTCAGAATCATACCAGTGCTCGGGAGAGCTAGTGGATCAACCTTACGATAAACATTCTTAGTTAGTGTTCTCCCAAGTGTAGCACCATCTGAAACACGTATCTTTTTGGGGTACGCCATGATCTACATTGAGTATGAACGATTAGAGAGGTGTGAGGTGGGTGAATGACAGACCTCACTACAAGATCACTTGGTTGTCTTGACGTTTGGGCAGGATGGTGATGGGCTCAGAACAGGCCCATCAAAAGATGAACAAGAGTCACATAGAGATGTGATAGGCAAATTGGTGTACCAATTGAAATCCACGCCATTAGTGATCATCTCGATCTATGGTGTTGAATTGAAATATGGGTCTTGAACAACTCACAATCAATTATGAGAGATATTGATTTGAGTGAGAGCGCACTTTAGAATCGAATTGTTTAATAACTAGTGCAATTAATTATGAACAAAGTCTAAGTGAACTTGTGTTTACCATTGTATATCTAATGGCCCGTAAGGCCACGTTCAGCTTAGCCCCGATGTTTTTTTTGAACCTTGTGCTTAGCCCCGATGTTAGGGAAAAATAAGTTAGGAAGCAATTATGCTGACTGAGTCCGTACCCTACAGCTTGTCCTCGGGAGTGCTAAGAAAGAGTATGTGCTAAACACACATTTTCCAAAAGGAACCGGTGACAACAGCAATAGAAGATGAGAGAAATGTCTAGGCCACTAATAATGATGTTTGCACTATGGTGCAGTGACTCATGCTAACCTGTACGAGTCCGGACCTTTAAAAACGTTTTGAATTTCAAACCGCCGAAGATATGATTAGGTAAATGGATGCTCTATACAAATTCAACGCAACGTCTGAACTTTATGAGAAAACGAAGGACATGGTTGAGTGCAAGATGGTTGAAGGAAATTTAGTTGGTGGTCACCTTGGCTGGCTATGCTGAAAGGCTTAAAGCCTTGGAATTTCCAATTCCACCAGTAGTCGTGGTGGACATGATAGTTGCTTCACTCCCCCGTCTTACGATGGTTTTAGCATGACTGTCAGCAAGCCGCCATGTACATTCATATATAGGGACAAAAGCAATATTCCACGGGAAATGTTTGATTAAGAAATCCACAACACACTGATGTTTCGGCCCTAAATCATACTTTACATTCTTTTAGGTGCGAATGACAATAGTAGATGATTAAGTTGAGTTTCTTCTGACCTATTTTCGTGCTAGTTAAGTTGCATGGAAAAAAAATCTTGCGGGTAACCATTAACAATCTCCGAAGCATTTACCCACAAAAGAAAAGAAAATCTCCAAAGCATGTGTGGGGACAAAAGGAGTAACAAAACTGTATTTGGAAAGAGATACTGACAAATTCAGATAGTGGTGGAGCTAGACGGAATGTGATGCAGGGCGAAAAGGAATATATGAGCTCCGCCGTTGAATTCAGACACCACCTGGTCACAAATGCACTGTTGTCACGGTGTCACCAAAGACACCATTTTTGTTAAGTGTAATGCTGCTTAGATCAAACTTTCTCAACTTTTTTACCTATAATTTTAGCAAACCAATTTTAAAGCAAGTTGAACCTGAATGCTACTATATAAAGAGGTGCCAGTTAAAGTTGTATTAGGGAACCACCAACGTCTCTGATTCAGCTCCGCCGCCACCGCGCCCAACCAACACACAAAAACTACCACAACCACATACTTACAAAATAGTAGTCACCATCTTTATGAAGTCAAAAGCACACATGCATGGCATCTGTTATCCATGTCGACGCCACACAATGCTGGTTTAATGCACGATGAAAGGTAGCAAACCTGCTTCCAGTACAGTTCAGATTTGATTAGTCATCTTTGTTGCAAAGGAGTATAAGGGTTGAGAAATGGTAGTAAGGAAGCAGAAAGTTTCAAATGATAGTGTGTAATTTTTTTTTCATATTTTCAATGTGAGCTCTCTAAAAAAATTCCTTGTTGGCTTGCATTTCTTGTCCATGCTGTTAGGTCAGGAACCGACGAAGCGCTGACTACCATGAAGGCTATCTTCTCCTTTGGAACTCACAAGCAAGATATAAATTGTGTGACCGCATATTATGTTGTGAATAAAGAGCAAATGCATGATATACAATGTTATAGAAACTGTTTTGGACAATTCTAACTTGTAGAGAGCTCAGTGTGATCTAGCTTTGAAATGAAATGCAAGTATATATGCCAGAAAAATTGATAAACGAAGTAGCAAACTAAAATTATTACAATGAGAAAGTGATATTTGGTCACGAATCCTGTTACAGTACATAGATTTTTTTTCTCTCTCTAGCATCAGGAAAAGAATATTGATGTGAGAAATTTTAATCTACAGTAACGACCAGCAACTCAATTCACACAATCGTACAGTCATTTTCTTGTACACATAGCCAAGCTGTCCAATCAAGCATGTACACTGCGATTGAATGGAATAGAATTATACACCTAAGTGTCATCATTGTGTCTTGCCAGATTTCCTTGTACATCTCATCTCCTGGATATTCTTCTTGGTGTAAATAAAAATCCTCACTATGTTGTAGAATTCTCTGCTCACAAAATAGTGTAAGCTAAAACGTCTTATAGAAGTTTACAGAAGAAGTAGTAATTAATAGGAAGGGGATTTTTGCTTGATGCATATCAAAGCAAGCACCAAGGTAGATGGCTTACTCCCACGGATCATCTCCCACCAGCATCATGTCACCTTAATTATCAGCATACAAAATCTGCCTATCTGTCTGAAGACATTAATTCACCGTCAAATTCTAACATCTTATCTAGCTCAATTTTGACTTATCCACAGATCTACCAAGTGCTACACCTTGCATATGAACCTACAAAACCATGGGAAATATCATATAAGTTAAT